>NW_023494068.1:0-66265 GCF_013265735.2 Oncorhynchus mykiss | reverse complement strand
CTGCCTACAGATGCTTTTCTGAGTGACTTGTGTTGTGAGAGAACCAGAATTCAAACATAAACTTCTGGATTACATTTTATAATATTGTCAGCTCTTTTTAGTAACATATGGGTAGCATACATGTTTCACACGGTGGCAAGTCAAGCTAGTTAGTTACATGCAACAACATTACAGTATATGGTCAATGTTTGTGTGTATCCTCTTAGCTTTTACCTTCGACATCAACAAGCGACGCACGGGCTGGTCCTGCAGACTCTCACGCCCATGCCCAGGAGAAGGCTGGGGGCCACCTGCTCACTCACGTCCCAGCCATCTCCTTTGAGACCGACTCTACTGTGGAGTGCACCTCCAAGAGGACTCCGGAAGAGGGGGACCGGGTGAAGGTTAAACTGGCCAACATGGCCTTGATGGGAAGGATCAAAAGTCTTGGCTGTGAAATGCCCATTATGTGTGATTATCGAATTGATAATTTTCCACTTTTGATACAACAATGGGAAAGACAGGGTTTATAGCAAAGGTTGCTCAGATTGGGAGAATGAAAGTGCACTCCTGATTCAGAGAGAAAGATCCAGCTTAATCATCCATACCATTGTTTAAATTACAATAAAAAAACATTCAAACTGTTCCTGAGTTTCGAAAGACAGAGAAAGGAAAACATTCATTATCTTCAGTCTGTTCACACCTGTTCACACAAGTCCTACTGTCCACAATCTCAGGGTTCTTCAATACAAACACACCTGTTTCAGAAAACCTGATCACTTTCACATTCGAACAATGTTTGTAGGATACTTTTCAATAACTCAATAAATGTAAGTGTTGAAACCATACATAGCTGGTAACTTGAGCTCGGCAGAGTAGTTTTGACCTGTGTCCAGATACAGTCATTTATGTTGTCTAAAGGCAATTTGTCTCTTATAACAATGTTATTTTTCTGAATAATCTAATTTAATTGACTGGTAGGTAGTCACTAACTATTTGTAGCATGTGTTCCTCTGTTTATTGATATTTACATGGTGTGTATGTGTTAAGATGTTAAGTAATTAATGTTGATATTATCCAAAGGGTTTTTAACTGAAAAGTTAAATGTATTTCAAAAATGGCGGAATCAAAAAGTATTGAATAGTGACTTGTATTTTGCATCTAGAAGTGTAAGAATTTTAGAAGAATGCTATTTCATCAGTCAAATGTTGCACTGTTTGATAAGACAGGGTAAAGAAAACCTCAATTTTAATGAGTTTAGTTGTGAGTTTGACATTTTACCACAAGAGGTCACTATAATGCAAAAAAAACTTTCTCAAGCAATAATTTTTGCTAGGACTGTCTGGGAGTGGTCAGTGTGGAGGGGAAATTAAAACTAGCTGTTATTGGCACTCTCTTTGTCGTTGGTCTATAAACCAATTTACACATGGTGATGTCGCCATGGAAAGCCAAAACTCTCGCCCATGCAAACCTGCTGATTAGAAGGTGCTGTATAGATGTGAGAAACTCTCTTTTCATGGCACTTCAATATCGAAGTGAATTTTTCGTAGCAGGTTAGGAAACTGAGGTTAAGGTTAGGAAAAGGGTTAGGGTTAGTGAAAATGCTCTCCAAACCTTCTACGAAAATTACTTTGCATTGAAGTGCTGTGAAAAGAATGTGTCCCTGCTCAGGTGTTGCGTGCGTCAACCAATGGTTGTGTGCCAAGTCATCCATTGTGTCATCGACTGACAGATTGCTATAACATATGATGTGGTTAGCTGACACACAAAATACCTATCCAGGCAGTGTAAGATCTGGCAAGTGTCAGCAAGGCCTGGGCAGAGGAACATGCTCTGTATTTTCAACCAGAACTATCAGGAAGCAACCCCGATCACATTTTTGTAAAACACATTTACAGTGTTAGTTTCATCAGCTGTTGTACAATATGAAATACAATTATTTTGACTTCACAGGGCCTTTAAATGTAGGCAAACAAGTTTTCAGCATTCAAACTAATCTACCCAGCCAGATTCAGCACCATGGACAGTGAAGATCAGAATACCTGCGATCTGACGATTAGAACAACAGTGCTATTTTTTTTATTTTTTTTCAATTTAAAGTTTTATTAAAGTTCTTGTTTTTCAATCAACCAACAAAACACATTCCACATTCACAGGCTTTAAAAAAAGAAAAAGTCAAAAATTAATAATACATGAAAAAATAAAAATACAATTAAAATGAATGATAAAGTCAAATAAAAGCATTATTTTCATTGGTGCACACGTACTCAAAAACGAAATTAAAATAAAAACACACAAAAAAAACATTTAACACTTGCAGCAGCACTATCAAGGTTCTTATCAGCTATTTCAAGCATTCGCTGAGACGACGGGCCAATAATTCGTTTTTAGGTTTTACAGTACCTTACACAACATGCATCTGCGCATTTCCCTTAGTCACCCCGTTCACTCTGTCCAGTTTGAAATATAGTTGAATAGTGAAGACCAGAGTCTATCAAACTTGGGCTGTCTCTTGTGGAGGTCATAAGTGAGCTTTTCAAGAGGAAGAAAGTCAACAATCTGGTCAATCCACATTTTAAATGTAGGAGGGGTATTTGAGGCCCACAATAGAAGAATACATTTCTTAGCAAAGTATGTAATAGTCATAAGCAAATTTTCTCTGTCAGGATCAAGAACAAAGTCCTGCTGGGCATTAGGAAGATAGATACACGGGGTCATATCAAACTGTACCTCTAGTATTTTCTGTGCAGCAGTATGTAGATTGCCAGAATCTGGCAATCTCCCTACAGCTCCAAAATACATGCATATAGGTTCCACTTTCAGAGGTACATCTTTTACAGTTAGGAGACATATCTGTTTTCATTCTATGGAGTCTCAAAGGAGTAAAATAAAATTTGTACAAAGATTATTTCATTTTTACACTGGTAGAGGAGCAGTATACCCTGTCGCAAACCTCCGCCCATAACTCATCACTGATAGTCAGACCAAGGTCCTTTTCCCAGATTATTTTCAAAGGAGTAAAGGAGGAGCTTCCTTTCTCAGAAAGGAGTCTATAGATGTAAGATATTTTGCCTTTAATGGATTGTGCTGTGACAAGAAGGGTTTCAACTTCATTCAACTGAGTTCTAAACCTCATCTTGGAGGTAAATGAGGAAATTACATGTCTAATTTGGAAGATATTTGAAAAAATGGGACCTTGGCACATCGAATTCACTGCAGAGCTCTTGAAAGGATTTCAGTGTAGTGGTTTTCTGATGAAATAGGTCTGAAAAGGTCCTGATTCCTAGAGTATGCCAAAGATTAAAGTTGGCCTCCCTCAGGGCTTTTGGCAAGTCTGGGTTGCCCACTATAGGCGAGTGAGAACATATTTGGGAGGAAATGCCCAGGTATTTCTTACAGTCCCTCCACGCTAGTAGGGTGCTGTAAATCACAAAGGTTTTGGCTATGTTGCCCACTTCACTAAAGTTATTAATGAATATAATTGAGCTTAAGGGCAATGAACCACAGGATTGGGCTTCTATCTGAATCCACGTTGACTCTTGTCTGTTTGTGATCCATGTTAGCATGTTGCGGATTTGGGCAGACCAGTAGTACAATTGAAGGGAGGGAAGGGCAAGACCACCCTTAGATTCAGGTTTCGATAGAGTGGAAAACTTGATCCTAGGTTTTTTATTGCCCCATATAAATTTGGTGATGCTTTGGTTAGTTGTTTTGAAAAAGGAACCTACTGGGAGATGGCATGGGAGCATCTTAAATAAGTAGTTCAGTCTAGGGAGGACGTTCATACGGATTACATTCATTCTTCCTACTAAGCTAATTGGGAGGGAGATCCAGGTTTGGAGATCGTTCTTGATTCGGTCCAGGAGTGGAAGATCATTTTCCTTAAAAAGGCTATTCAGATCTGGTGTTATGAAGATCCCGAGGTATTGAAACCCCTGTGTTTTCCATTGGAAAGGACAAAGTGTCTTCATAGAGCTGGTGAGTGTAATATTGAGAGGGCAGGCAGTGGATTTGTTAAAATTGATCTTATAACCTGAAAACTTGCCATACTGAGCAATTGTGTCTAAAATGAGAGGGAGGGATTTCTCAGGGTTGGATATTTAGAGCAAGACATCATCCGCGTAAAGCGAAATCTTGTGCTGCAGGCCGCCTGCAGAAACACCCATAATACTTGGATTGCTCCTTATCAGCTCTGCCAGAGGCTCCGGCCCCAACAAGTAGAGCAGCGGGGACAGCGAGCACCCTTGTCTTGTGCCCCGTTCCAGAGGGAATCTGTCAGAGTTCAGTCCATTAGTAGTCACCATGGCATTTGGATGAGAGTATAGTGATTTGATCCATTTAATAAAATTTGGGCCCATATTGAACTTTTCTAAGACTGAAAACAGAAAGCTCCACTCCATCCTGTCAAACGCCTTCTCAGCATCCAGTGAAGCCAGTAGGACAGGGGTCTTCTGTGCGTTTACTTGATCAATAATATCAAAAAGACGGCGAATGTTATCAGAAGAGTATCTGTCTCTAATAAATCCAGTTTGGTCCGCTTTTATTATTTTGGGAAGAAGAGTGTTAAGTCTTTTGGCGAGCAATTTGGTAATTATTTTATAGTCGAAATCCAACAAGCTTATGGGCCGGAAGGACGAGCAGGATAGGGGGTCCTTGTCTTTTTTTAGCAACACTGTAATGCGAGCTGTGTGCATTGAGTCTGGGAGAACTCCGTTTTTTGCAAAAATCCTCCAGCATTGGCATGAAGATAGGGCTGAGCTGGGGCCAAAAAGCTTTGTAGAACTCTCTGGGGAATCCATCTGGGCCTGGGGACTTATTAGGTGGCATGGAGGTAATTGCCTCCAGGATCTCCTCAGGAGTGAAGGGGGAGTTGAGATCTTCTTGGTCGGTCTCTGATAGTTTAGGCAGCGAGATTCCCTCTAGGAAAGAGTGGAGTTCTGCCTCCGTGTGTTTTCTCTCAGAGGTATATAGTTTGCAGTAAAAATCATGAAAAGTTAAATGGATCTTTTTTGGGTCATATGTGACCTCGTCCTCTGCTGTTCGGATAGCCATGATTGTACGCTCTGACTGCTCCTTTTTTAATTGGTAAGCAAGCAATCTACTGGGCCTATTGCTATACTCATGGTATTTCTGTTTAGTAAAGAAAACTTTTTTTTTTATCTCCCGAGTGTAGTCCAAATTCAATTTGGCTTTGGATGCTTTAAGATGACTCCAGGAGGTGCTGTCTAGGGATTGTTTATGTATTTTTTCACAGCATTCCAGCTCCCTCTCAAGATCTAGCCTGTGTGCTTCCATTGCTTTTTTCTTAGCGGAAGCATATGCAATTAGATGACCTCTTAGTGTGGCTTTAGCAGCGTCCCACATTGTGGCCGGAGAAACAGGAGAATCTTTATTGTCTTGTGTGTAGTTGTCTATCCATGTAGTTACCAATGTATGTTTGATAGCATGGAGGTGTTGAATTTCCAGCTCTTTGACCTCGGGATGTTTCTGCAGAGGTCAAAGCGGAAGTGGACAAAGGCGTGATCTGAAAGTGCTATGGGTCCGATTGTACAAGTGGCTGAATTTATGAAACTCTTTGGGATAAAAATGTAATCTATACGGGAGTAGGTGTTATGGACATTAGAGTAGTATGTATAGTCCATAGATGAGCTATTAGTCTCTCTCCAGATATCTATCAGTCCCATCTCTTTAGTAAGAGAGTTGCAGATCTAGGATTTGTGGTGGGGACTTGAGATGATTTGTCTAGGGTTGGGTTAAGGGTACAATTAAAATCTCCGGCCACCACGCCAAAGGAGACACAATGCTCATTGAACAGGGTTATAATTTTTGACATGAAGGCAGGAGTATCTGTGTTAGGGGCGTATATGTTTAATATAGTAATTGGTTGACCATATAGTGACCCAGTTATCAAAATAAATCTCCCCTCCGGGTCAGATATGTTTTTGTCAATTATGAATGGAACATTTTTATGGATAAGTATGGCTGTGCCTCTACTGTTTGATTTGAAAGATGAGAAATACACCTGTCCCACCCAAGCTCTGCGGAGTTTGGCATGTTCAGCATCACAGAAGTGTGTCTCTTGTAATAGCGATGTCTGCTTTTTCCTTTTTTAGAGCACATAGTATCTTTTTTCGTTTTATTGCATGCCCTAGACCATGGCAGTTCCATGTCAATAGATTCAAGGTACTAGTCATCGTCATCGAGCAGTAATCGAACTTTAGTGCAAGTCATCGCTGGGTAAAAATGGATAGTAATTACAGCTGCGTTCACATAAAAGGAAAATAAATGGTGTACATAAAATAATAATCTCTGGACACCCCAGCCGAGTTCCCAAACAACTCGACACATCCCGTTGGATCTGTTACCCCCTCGCTCAGTCTCAATTCTATGTTCCGAATAAAACAAAAACCGGGAACAGTTAGCAACGCACAACGTCTCCCCACCAAAGAAATGCCTCATCCTCTCCACCCCGCATTGAGCAAATAACATAGTTGCCCTCGTCCAGACCACAGTAAAAGAGGGGAGAAAAATAAAAATCAATAGCCAAGCCTACATATACCTCCCCCGAGGGACATAGGGAACCCCAAGTAATAATAGCAACAACAACAAAAAAACAGGGAAATAAAAGTAGGCTGAAACATTAGTAGGCCTAGGTTAGGCTATAAAGCCCATCACTCTCAGTTAAAGGAAAATAAATATAAATTGGACGGCTATAATGAGCTTTAGGGGGTGGGTCTCTGGATATCGGCTATATGTCGTCTTACCTCCTTTAGTAATGGCATTAATCGCATTTAGTCATTGGTCTGTTTCTCATTGGCCAGGATTGTCTTTCAAAAAACGTTTTGCCTCTTCGGGAGTTTTGAAGTGTCGCAAGGCTCCTTGGTGAAGAATCCTGAGCTCGTTTGGGTATTTGAATCCCCTGAAGATGCCTCGGTCAATGGAGTATTTCTTCACTTCGTCAAATTCTCGGCGCTTTCGGCGTATTCCAGCTGACAGGTCCTGGTGTAAAGCGAGTTTGGCGTTTCCCACTGTGATGGTGTTGTTTTTCGCCGCCTGTAGGACTCGTTCCTTGTCGGTGAATCTCAGGAAACGTATGGTGATTGGGCGCGGTGGTTGTCTGGCTGCTGGTGGGGGCCTCAGTGCTCGGTGAGCTCTCTCGAGTTCTATGGGCCTGTCGGTGGACATGTGGAGCCACTCGGGAAGTTTGTCTTGCAGGTAGCGGATCAGTGGCATTTTTCCCTCTTCTTTTTCGCCCAGATTGAATAGAACACAATTATTCCTTCGCCCCCTGTTTTCCAGGTCCTCTGTTTTCTCTTCCAGATGCTCGATTTTCTTTTTAGCATATGCTATTGTTTCCATGGCATCTGTCAATAAGTTTTCCATGGATAGGATTCGCCCCTCTGCCTCGTCCAGGCGCCCCGCGTTTATGGTTATCTTGTTGTTGATGTCAGGCAAAGCGTTTTCCAGGATTGTCACCTTGCCCCCTATCGCACTGAGCTGAGAGTTAATGGCATCTAATTTAGTGTTTAGTTCTGTACGTTGGGATCTCAACTCAGAATGGATGTCTTCGACAGAGTGCGAGGTTGGCATTCGTTGTGCCTCGTGGGGGAGCGGGTTCTCTTGCTCCTGGCTAATGGCGCTAGTTTTTTCTGAAGCTAGCTTCTTCTTGGAGGCTTTTTCCGTCGCTAATACTCGAGTCCGGGTAAAAATGTCACCTGTAGTGTCGCCGCCATGACTTTTTCTTACTAAAGCTAAATGAGTTTGAACTTGGAGTGGAGGTAAGATTAGGAATTGGAAACTACTTGTGCGGAGCTCTTAGTTCATGCGACCATCTCGTCCAAGGGTCACGTGATCCCCAACAGTGCTATTTTAAGTGATTTTCAAGACACCCAAAGTCAATTTAAATCCACAACAAAATCTGCAGGATAAAAATAAATATAATCAAACATTCAAATAAGTAAACAGGCTATATTAAAGTGCACTAAACATAGAGACAGATTAACCATGGAGAACACGAAACATGATGACAGATTAACCAGGGAAGTGAATTTAACAGAGGTTAAAGCTAAAACAACAGAATCTGGGTACGTCTGTGTGAAGAGGTGTGGCTTTAGTGTGGATTTGAATAGTACACAAGTAGGCCTACGCTATTTTTGCACTGTAAAACTTTTTTTTAAGTGTTATGTTTTCCCAGATTCATAGTGTTATGCAACCCAGGCCTATCTAGGAAGGCTGGCCATAAATTGTTTGCTCACAGCATCACATGATGACGTGGGCAACATAAACACTTAAACTCTGTAGATTAAAGTTAATAGTAATCAAAACTAATTTCACCACGAAAGGAAGTGCAATCGAAATGAATGAAGAAGACAATGTAATTATAGTGAGTTAATAAAATGACAAGGTGTTGCCTGTCAGCGTTGTAGACTACTGCCTCACAAGCCCGGGCTTTAGTGGCACTGGCATACGCGCTTGCATCTGCACTGAAGGAGCCACCGAACGCGTCCGCGTTGCAGCTCTCACTTTCTCCCGCTACAGTATGTCCTACAATGACATATTTGGTGGGGATTGGCAGCCAACAATAGGATTGGATTGGGACTAAATCAAAGAATAAAACGACATTGAAATGAATATTATTAACAAATATTTCCCAGCAGATTTTGGGTTCAACCTAAGGCTGACTAGGACAGATCAATCAACTTGATCCGACACAGTAAGCCTACATGTCATACGTAAGTAAATCCACAAGAGAGACAATATTGCAAAGGCAGGACCATGTTCGATGGAAGGCGTAGGGGTAGGCAATCGAAAACGTTTGACGGGGAAATTTCTGTCAATATTAGCTAGTCCTACTGAGTGGGCAAGTAACCTTTCCCGCGCTCTTCCTAAAAATACTATTTGTGATGTCATAAAGGTCTAACGTTCCATGACGTAGCATGTAGCCCTAAATTACAGTCCCTGCTTGCAATATTGTCCTCACTCTCGACCTGAACTCAACTTGAATGTAACCAACACAGACAAGGAAATGCTTTTTGAGATATAAAATAGCTTGAATGGATGAAGAAAGGGTATGCTAAATTACTTCATGCAATATTGGGGGAAAGTAAAAAAGGGTAAAGCAATATAAGCGGATATTTCTTGTAAAAAGCTATAACATATTGTAAAGCAAATGTACCATTCTTTATAAAGTCACCAGCTTAGCGCTGATATGGCTGTAGCTCTATTTATGATGTCCTCTGCACAGATCTACTCTGACATTGACATATTATTACTTATTGGAATGTCTGTCCTTCAGGTAGCACAGAGGGAGGATGGTGATCCTCAGAGGGAAGGAAAGGAAGTTGTTGAGGAAGAACCGGTGGCCACGCCCAAAGAGGAGGCCAAGAAAGGAAGGAAGGTAAGATGGCAGGAGTGACAGAGCACATAATAGGCCTACTGGGTTACACTCTGTACCTGATAGCAGTCATACCATAGATATCTATATCTCAGATAACAACATACGTAGTAGCTGTTTTCAAAACGTGTTTTAAGAGCTGCTTTGACCTGGCCCATAGCCTATTCATAAATTGTCTCAGAGTAGGAGTGCTTATCTAGGATCAGTTTTGCATTTGAGATCCTAATGAATACAATTATTTGGGCAAGGTTGAGCCCACTCCTTATCTGATGAACTTTATGTATACGGGCCCTGGTGTTACATGTCTGCCATCATTTGAGATCTAGAATCTGTTCTGTTCTATCCTAGGCAAAAAGTAAGAGGAGTGGCAAGAAGTCAAGGAAGCTGGGCACTGACAACGATGCAGGTCAGAGATTTACCTCTGTAGTACTACATTGTTTCTCTATTCTGTCTGTGATGTGCAGGTTGTGCTATCCATTTTCAATGAAACTGTAGTCTTCTGTAATCAGTAAGAAAGGTCACATAAATAGCTTTATTAAAATAGGCCTATTCTAAAACCCTTAAACAATGAAATCAGAGTATTAAGAGATAAAACGTCTGATTTCTCTTTAATTTTGTTTCTACTTCCTCTACGGCAATCACATCTTTAGTCTCCAGGAATAAACACCTGGATAGAGGATCTGTAATTGAGCTCCTGGAGAAGAAAGCTGTTAAGGCTGCATTCGGCCCAGGCAACAAGGATGAGATGGAATACTCCTACCCAATCCTCATCTCATTCCTGCGCAATCTTACTGATGAGTATGTTAAAGGTTTTTCTGTAATGTTCAACATTTATGAAATATTGTGCAGTGGGAACTAAACACTAACTAAAACACTTATTTTAAATTGTCTAGGCAGTGGCAAGTGATCTACAAAGGACTAAAAAACCCTGTAAGTTTCCCTACCTGCCTTTGACCTTTGATGTGTCAATGATCTGTTGAATTCAGAGATTAGCCATCAAGTCATATTCTGTTATTCATGTTCTCTGTCAGACTTCATCAAACTTTGAATTCAGTCACAGACAAGAATAACAATGTTGATCAAATGCATTCTGTTCGATCTAGAATACTTTACATCACAGTTCCATTGAAAAGACTGTTTTTGTTCTGTTTGTTCAAAACAGATGACGAAGGAACAGCTTGCCAAATTGTGCAAGACAATTGTAACCTTCATCGCACAGACCACCCTGCAGATCCTGCTGCCAGCCCTGGCCCGCGTACTTGGGGTAAAGGACTTTGCTGACGACGACACTGACTCACCCAAGAGGGGTGGCAGTGCAAGATCCTTTGCTGCCTTTGATCAGGAAAGACTGGAGCTCATCCAGGAAGTTAGATATCTGGCGAAGAAAATGTATAAGGGCGGCACAGGGGCTCAACATCTCAGGTCCCTAACACCCTCTTCTAAGAGGTATGTTCCCCTCAAGGTTTTCATGTATGGATTTCACCAAGATCATCTATCCCAGTGTTAGCCAATGCAATTTACTCTATCTGATGTAGTACAAAATGTCATGTATCAGCCTTTGAGCATATTCAAATGAATGAGCATGTAAAGCGATCAAAAGGACATGTAGATATTTAGAATACTAAAATTACAACGCTTGACCGATTTGCCAAGTTAAGACAGGAATTATCATGCTTTGCTTGTTCGTTTTAAAGTTCCCAGACTTCAGTGAAAGTCCTCCTGGGAATGACAGAGGACAGAATCATCAAAAGTGTCCAGGAGCAACTGTCTGATCATAATATCCTGTCCTCTTGCCCACCTGAGCTGACTGTTGGTCTTATCAAGGTGGTGGTCGAACAGCTTAACTCTGCCCTCTCTGCGACCATCAGCAGAGCCATTTCAGGGCGATCCTCCCCTATTTCTTCTGGTACCCAGGCCGCTGAACAAATGGTCAACATGGTCCAGAAATGTTTTGATGATCACACCACCCCAGAGGACCAGAGCTCTACCTCTGTATTAGAGTCATGCATTCCACCTGCAACAGAAGAAGTGATGACTGTTATCGCAGAGATGGTGGGTGAATTGGAAAAAGAAGATCCGGAATTGGCTAAGGTTTTTCGAGAAGTGGCTGTGAAAGTTAAAATGTTGGCATCTGGCAGTGACCTTGTAGTGGAGCACCTGGATGTTGAAGACTCTCCTGTTCCAGAGGAGCTGAACATAATATGTACATCTTGCAAAGCAATGATGCAAAATCTTGGCACTCTGTTTAGTGTGAAGTTCAAGACCAAAGCCTCAAAGGCTGTGAGTGAAATTCTTGTGAGAAGGTTAATGAGCGATATCTCTGGTATGGTTCAACCTTCTCATTCGTTTAGTACCACTCCAAGCTTGATGAATGCATCTAGCCCATCTGACAGGATCCTTGATTCTGCGGCCACTGAGCTCATACAGACCAAAGTAGAATCTGAGGCATCACAAATAATTGATAACTTTGTTGAAGATGTCAAGGACATTGTGCAGTATGCTGAATTAGATCAGCCAACAAGCACCCAGAGAGATACCCAAGTGGGACACTGTACGACAAAGCGGAAACCCTTCCATGCAGCTCGTAGACTCTGCGAGAGACTTCAGGCAAAGCTGGAGACATTGTTCCTCAGAATGGGTGGAGCTCCAGTCCAAGGGGAAGAACTTATGGAAAAAGCTGACTCCAGTGCTGTGCTTCTGGAGCATACTGACTCCAGTGATCTGCCTGTTTCAATCCTGAGCTTGCCTTCCCCATGTAGGAGTGAATCCCCTATATCAGAACGTAGTTCATCTTCTTTATCTGATGGATGTGATTCAACTGACTCTGTAGGAGAGAAAACACCAAAGCAACCTGAAACCAGTAAGAGTGAGGCAATACTGCAAGTGGTCAACTCAACAGGACTTGGTTCTCTCCGTCAATGCCAAAGTGAGAACTCTCAACCATTACTGTCTCTCTGTGATTCCAACATGGTGCCCTGCACCAAAGAGGTCTTGTCCCAGATTGTGACCATGTATAGGTCAGAGGTGGCAGATTTGGAATGCACATCATCTGTTGCAGAGGGTTCCTCTTACAACTCCCTTGAAGTCTGTGGCTTTTTGGACAGTGTCATGTCTTATCTAGAAGACATGCCTGTGTCTGGTTCTTCATGGTTGGAAGGATTAAGAGATACTCCAGCCTCAGTCATTGAGAAACTCTCCAGTGAGGAGTTCCAGATGAACGCTACCAACGAAGTGCGAAAAATACTGATCAAATCAGTCAGTAGCTTTCCCAGCAAAGTCAGTTCCAGCCAGACAGATTCTCAGATGTTGCCAGCAAAATCAACAATTTCCTTAAGGCATACAGATATAACTGCTTTTGAAATCGTTGGATCAATTACAAATGACATGAAGAGCCTTTTCCCACCCACAGAGTCTTCTACTACTCTATGGCAGGCAGACTCTATGCTTCAACAGAGTGATGAGAAAACCTCAGAGTACACTGAGGCCACACCCAAAGGCTCACAGTCTGGTTTGGAAGTATCTGAGAAGAAGATCTGGACAACTGCAAAGACTATTTACCACAATGTGAAGACAAAGATGAGGAATTATTTTGCATGGCAAAATCAAGTCAAAGCAACAACAGCTCAAGCCAAAAAGACCCTCAGCCATATTCTGGTTTTAATTCAGAAAGAGCTGTCAAAATCTGACCAAACGGTGACTGCGCTTTCACAAATAGAGAATGTGGTTGGAATGATGCTGAAGGATGTTGAAAGGGTAAGCAGTGAATGTGGTGAGGAACTGATCTATCAAGCGCCACAGCGTTCTTCCTCCTCGTTGTCATCCTCAACTGCCAGATCAAAGAAGTCAGAGTGGGAATTTTCACTCCCTGGCACTCCCATCTCTTCTGATTTACCAGAGAGTATTACTCAGCCCATTGTGAGATGCTCAGTCATCGACAAGGGCAAATCTACTAAGCCAAAAACATTGGTGTGTGATGCCAGGGAAAGCATGTCTGCAATAGTGGATACCATCATAAAGGAGGTACATCCAGAGGAAGAAGGGGAGGTTGCATTCCACCCTGATCTAACAGCTGCAATAGCAAGACTGGAGGAGCTCATATCTCAGGGTAGGATTGGTGCTCTCTCACGTGATCTTACTCACCAAGTCAACCGCATCATTTCTGAGAGCAACTTGACCCCTCTGGTTCTGACAGCTGGAAAGAGTGCATCCGATACAGTCCTTACTGAGCTGAAGAGGAATGACAAGACGGTGGGGAAGCCCACAGCTTACAAGCTGGTTCAGCTTTTTGCAGAGGAGTCTGTGAAGCGCCTCTTGCTTCCTAGCCTTGTGCCCTCTACAGCTTCAATGAGTTTGGCTCAGGGAGTTAGTGTGCCGGCTAGCGTATCTGAAGATAGGATTTCATGTTCTTTTTCTACATCAGCATTTAGTGACACAGTCAGCCTGTTTACCAAAGTAATGGTAAGCCAGGTCATGGACTCTGTGGTTTCTGATGCACAAAGCAGAGGGTCATCTCCAACCGGAACTGTAACTGATATAGGCAGTCTACTGAGTGGTAAGTCCTACCCTCTGCCATCTTTCTCCGCCATCAGCATGACAACAAGTGGGACCTCCAATGCTGCACGAGGCTTTGAGGACAACATAGATGCTGAGGAAAGGGATACCATCAGTTGTTTCGGTGTACCTCAGAGCATTGTTTGTGATCAGAATTCAACCAGCCCGGATGTTGCCTCGCTTTCAACCCCATCCACTGTTAACTTAGTCGGTGATGATGACTTCACCGGCCTCATCAGCATGTTAGTGGTGAGACTTCTGTCAAAAATACAAACCCAAACTGATCTGTACCCAACTGACGTCACACGCACGTCACAAGACCTGATTCCAAAAGTTATAGCTGCCTTCTGTGCATGGTCAGGCTGCTCTGAGACCCAAGCTTATCCCAAGAACCTGAAGAGTCACAAAGTATACAGCACCGTCTACAAACATCTGTTGAAGGAGTTTGGCTCAGAGAAAATACTCCAACTGGCCGTGTCGACTCAGGACTCCACTTTCAATAGGATTCTTGTGAAGTCATTGAGCAAGGAGCTTCTCCACAGTTGTAACGAGGCATCAAGAGCAGCCTCAAGAACATCTTTCGAAGCCACCAGGCCAGAAGCTCTTCTCATGGCTGAAGATGTGAAGGCTACCAGAGGGAAGCTGTCTTTCCTACAAAGGCTTGCCAGACTGAAATTCAACTTAAAGGTACATCACACTTATTTAAGTTAACAATTGTGTCAATGTGAGTAAACAATGTTATTTAGAGAAAATGTAAAACCATCCATTAATTCCAAAACCATTTATAAATCTTGTTGTGCTGGTGTGTAAGATGTGATCGTTATTACCGTGAGATTGTTCTGCTGTGACAGTTGTTTTGACATGTTTTTGTTTTAGCCATTCATGATGGGAAACAAGAAGAATTCCCGCCATTCTGAATCCAAAGACCAGACTACTGCTGAAGAGATCATGTGTAAGTCCATACAGCAGGACATTTACTGTTTGAGATATTGGTGTACAAAGCTGCTATTGCAAAAATATTAAACCCTATATACAGTACATTATATATTATCGATAGTAATCTCTTATGTAAAATTATTTATAGTTTCCAAATCTCAAGATTCTGGTTCTCATTTATTTGTGAAAGTAATAATGAGTTGAAACTAAGAATACAATATATCATCATTTCTAAATGAAAGTACATGTCAACTCTCTCTCTCTTCTGTCGCCCAACATAGTGGCACATCCTGCCACGTTTGGACTCCCAGAGGGTCTTCCCTCCACCTCTCAACAGGAGAAGCCTCGCAAACGTCCCCTTCTAATCAGGATGTTTTCCACCATCTCCATAGGCCTATCCAAGCCATTCAAACGGTTTTCAAAGCAAGCTTAATACAACAATTTCCTTTAATACAGTAATATTTGCATTGAATTGATGGCCTTTGTCTTCTTTTGTGTTGCCCTGTTAACACATTTGATTAGAAAATACATAGTATATTTAGTTTAGTTTATTATGCAGTCATAGTCACGGTGTAGGCTAAACAAACTAATGTTGTCCTGAATAATGTATAGAACATGCACCCCCCCCCCCCCCCCCCACCCACACACACACACACACACACACACACACACACACACACACAGTGTGATTCATTGAGCACACACACATACTACTTCAGATATGTCCCACTGTCACACCCTGACCATAGTTTGCTTTGTATGTTTCTATGTTTTGGTTGGTCAGGGTGTGATCTGAGTGGGCATTTTATGTTGGATGTCTTGTTTGTCTATTTCTATGTCTGGCCTGATATGGTTCTCAATCAGAGGCAGGTGTTAGTCATTGTCTCTGATTGGGAACCATATTTAGGTAGCCTGGGTTTCACTGTGTGTTTGTGGGTGATTGTTCCTGTCTCTGTGTTTGCACCAGATAGGACTGTTTAGGTTTTCACATTTCATTGTTTTGTAGTTTATTCATGTATAGTTTTCCTTAATTAAACAAACATGAATCATCACCATGCTGCGTTTTGGTCCGCCTCTCCTTCACCGCAAGAGAACCGTTACAGAATCACCCACCACAACAGGACCAAGCGGCGTGGTAACGGGCAACAGCTACAGCAGCGAAAAGAGGAATGGACATGGGAGGAAGAATTGGAAGGTAAAGGACCCTGGGCACAGCCTAGAGAATATCGCCGCCCCAAAGAAGAGCTGGAGGCGGCGAAGGCGGAGAGGCGCTGGTATGAGGAGGCAGCACGGCGGCGTGGATGGAAGCCCGAGAGTCAGCCCCAAAAATGTCTTGGGGGGGGGGGGGGCACACAGGAAGTGTGGCGAAGCCAGGTAGGAGACCTGCGCCAACTTCCTGTGTTTACCGGTTGGGCTGGAGAGACCGGGCAGGCACCGTGTTATGCTGTGAAGCGCACGGTGTCCCCAGTGCGGGTGCATAGCCCGGTGCGGTACATTCCAGCTCCGCGTATCGGCCGGGCTAGAGTGGGCATCGAGCCAAGTGCCATGAAGCCGGCTCTACGCATCTGGTCTCCAGTGCGTCTCCTTGGGCCGGCTTACATGGCACCAGCCTTGCGCACGGTGTCCCCGGTTCGCCTGCATAGCCCAGTGCGGGCTATTCCACCTCGCCGCACTGGCAGGGCGACCGGGACCATTCAACCGGGTAAGGTTGGGCAGGCTCGGTGCTCAAGAGCTCCAGTGCGCCTGCACGGTCCGGTCTATCTGTCACCACCTCCACGCACCAGCCCTCCGGTGGCAGCCCCCTGCACCAGGCTGTCTCTCCGGCTCATCCTTACAGGGGCTCCCGCCTGTCCAGCGCTGCCGGAGCCTTCCTCCTCTCCAGCACTGTCGGAGTCTCCCTCCTCTCCAGCGCTGCCAGAGCCTTCCTCCTCTCCAGCGCAGCCGGAGTCTCCCGCCTGTTCGGCGCTACAAGAGCTACTCAGTCCAGCGTTGCCGGAGCCACCCGTCTGCCCAGCGCCGCCTGAGCCACCCGTCTGCCCAGCGCCGCCTGAGCCACCTGTCTGCCCAGCGCCGCCTGAGCCACCTGTCTGCCCAGCGCCGCCTGAGCCGCCAGTCTGCAAGGAGCCGCCAGTGCCGCCAGTCTGCAAGGGGCAGCCAGTGCCGCCAGTCTGCAAGGGGCAGCCAGTGCCGCCAGTCTGCCAGGGGCCGCCAGTGCCGCCAGTCTGCCAGGGGCCGCCAGTGCCGCCAGTCTGCCAGGGGCCGCCAGTCTGCCAGGGGCCGCCAGTCTGCCAGGGGCCGCCAGTGCCGCCAGTCTGCCAGGGGCCGCCAGTGCCGCCAGTCTGCCAGGGGCCGCCAGTGCCGCCAGTCTGCCAGGGGCCGCCAGTCTGCCAGGGGCCGCCAGTGCCGCCAGTCTGCCAGGGGCCGCCAGTGCCGCCAGTCTGCCAGGGGCCGCCAGTGCCGCCAGTCTGCCAGGGGCCGCCAGTCTGCCAGGGGCCGCCAGTGCCGCCAGTCTGCCAGGGGCCGCCAGTGCCGCCAGTCTGCCAGGTGCCGCCAGTCAGCCAGGTGCCGCCAGTCTGCCAGGGGCCGCCAGGGGCCGCCAGTCTTCCAGGGGCCGCCAGTCTGCCAGAGGCCGCCAGGGGCCGCCAGTCTGCCAGGGGCCGCCAGTCTGCCAGAGGCCGCCAGGGGCCGCCAGTGCCGCAAGTCAGACAGGGGCCGCCAGAGCCCCTCAGCCCAGAGGGGCCAGAGCCCCTCAGCCCAGAGGCGCCAGTTACACCGTTACAACCACAACCAACATTCAACCAGATATCAATGATTCAGTGTAAAATACATGTACTGTAAAATAAACCGTATTTAATTTACAACCAATAAAATAATACATGATGCAGGACACTCAGTTATAAGGGAATTAACTGGTTTAACTTCTCAAACAGAAACACACACATTTTCTGTGGATCGCCCATGTTTACATTTTACTGAATGCCAGTCTGACCTTTGACCTGTAGATGACAATAAAGGTCTACTTTTGCTGCAGATCCACTTCTAAAGCTCAAACCTCTCTGGACAAGTAGCCAAAACATTTGTCCCTAGTGAGAGAGAGTATGTGTGTGTGGCAAAAAAGGGAATATTGCACTACACTTTTATGATACAGATACATTTTGCATTCGGTAGCATAGCACAGCTGTAGTTTTTTCAAATGCCAAATGTACATGTAGCATGCTTCTGCCTACAGATGCTTTTCTGAGTGACTTGTGTTGTGAGAGAACCAGAATTCAAACATAAACTCCTGGATTACATTTTATAATATTGTCAGCTCTTTTTAGTAACATATGGTAGCATACATGTTTCACACGGTGGCAAGTCAAGCTAGTTAGTTACATGTAACAACATTACATTATATGGTCAATGTTTGTGTGTATCCTCTTAGCTTTTACCTTTGACATCAGCAAGCGACGCACGGGCTGGTCCTGCAGACTCCCACGCCCATGGCCCAGGAGAAGGCTGGGGGCCACCTGCTCACTCACGTCCCAGCCATCTCCTTTGAGACCGACTCTACTGTGGAGTGCACCTCCAAGAGGACTCCGGAAGAGAGGGAACGGGTGAAGGTTAAACTGGCCAACATGGCCTTGATGGGAAGGATCAAAAGTCTTGGCTGTGAAATGCCCATTATGTGTGATTATCGAATTGATAATTTTCCACTTTTGAAACAACAATGGGAAAGACAGGGTTTATAGCAAAGGTTGCTCAGATTGGGCTTTTGGGAAAATTGGGAGAATGAAAGTGCACTCCTGATTCAGAGAGAAAGATCCAGCTTAATCATCCATACCATTGTTTAAATTACAATAAAAAAACATTCAAACTGTTCCTGAGTTTCGAAAGACAGAGAAAGGAAAACATCATTATCTTCAGTCTGTTCACACCTGTTCACACAAGTCCTACTGTCCACAATCTCAGGGTTCTTCAATACAAACACACCTGTTTCAGAAAACCTGATCACTTTCACATTCGAACAATGTTTGTAGGATACTTTTCAATAACTCAATAAATGTAAGTGTTGAAACCATACATAGCTGGTAACTTGAGCTCGGCAGAGTAGTTTTGACCTGTGTCCAGATGCAGTCATTTATGTTGTCTAAAGGCAATTTGTCTCTTATAACAATGTTATTTTTCTGAATAATCTAATTTAATTGACTGGTAGGTAGTCACTAACTATTTGTAGCATGTGTTCCTCTGTTTATTGATATTTACATGGTGTGTATGTGTTAAGATGTTAAGTAATTAATGTTGATATTATCCAAAGGGTTTTTAACTGAAAAGTTTAATGTTACATTTACGCTCATATTTGTAAATGGTATTTCAAAAATGGCGGAATCAAAAAGTATTGGAATAGTGACTTGTATTTTGCATCTAGAAGTGTAAGAATTTTAGAAGAATGCTATTTCATCAGTCAAATGTTGCACTGTTTGATAAGACAGGGTAAAGAAAACCTCCATTTTAATGAGTTTAGTTGTGAGTTTGACATTTTACCACAAGAAGTCACTATAATGCAAAAAAAACTTTCTCAAGCAATAATTTTGCTAGGACTGTCTGGGAGTGGTCAGTGTGGAGGGGAAATTAAAACTAGCTGTTATTGGCACTCTCATTGTCGTTGGTCTATAAACCAATTTACACATGGTGATGTCGCCATGGAAAGCCAAAATTCTGGCCCATGCAAACCTGCTGATTAGAAGGTGCTGTATAGATGTGAGAAACTCTTTTTTCATGGCACTTCAATATTGAAGTGAATTTTTCGTAGCAGGTTAGGAAACTGAGGTTAAGGTTAGGAAAAGGGTTAGTGAAAATGCTCTCCAAACCTTCTACGAAAATTACTTTGCATTGAAGTGCTGTGAAAAGAATGTGTCCCTGCTCAGGTGTTGTGTGCCAAGTCATCCATTGTGTCATCGACTGACAGATTGTTATAACATATGATGTGGTTAGCTGACACACAAAATACCTATCCAGGCAGTGTAAGATCTGGCAAGTGTCAGCAAGGCCTGGGCAGAGGAACATGCTCCGTATTTTCAACCAGAACTATCAGGAAGCAACCCCGATCACATTTTTGTAAAACACATTTACAGTGTTAGTTTCATCAGCTGTTGTACAATATGAAATACAATTATTTTGACTTCACAGGGCCTTTAAATGTAGGCAAACAAGTTTTCAGCATTCAAACTAATCTACCCAGCCAGATTCAGCACCATGGACAGTGAAGATCAGAATACCTGCGATCTGACGATTAGAACAACAGTGCTATTTTTTTTTTTTTTTCAATTTAAAGTTTTATTGAAGTTCTTTTTTTTTCAATCAACCAACAAAACACATTCCACATTCACAGGCTTAAAAAAAGAAAAAGTCAAAAAATAATAATACATGAAAAAATAAAAATACAATTAAAATGAATGATAAAGTCAAATAAAAGCATTTATTTTCCTTGGTGCACACGTACTCAAAAACGAAATTAAAATAAAAACACACAAAAAAAACATTTAACACTTGCAGCAGCACTATCAAGGTTCTTATCAGCTATTTCAAGCATTCGCTGAGACGACGGGCCAATAATTCGTTTTTAGGTTTTACAGTACCTTACACAACATGTATCTGCGCATTTCCCTAGTCACCCCGTTCACTCTGTCCAGTTTGAAATATAGTTGAATAGTGAAGACCAGAGTATATCAAACTTGGGCTGTCTCTTGTGGAGGTCATAAGTGAGCTTTTCAAGAGGAAGAAAGTCAACAATCTGGTCAATCCACATTTTAAATGTAGGAGGGGTATTTGAGGCCCACAATAGAAGAATACATTTCTTAGCAAAGTATGTAATAGTCATAAGCAAATTTTCTCTGTCAGGATCAAGAACAAAGTCCTGCTGGGCATTAAGAAGATAGATACACGGGGTCATATCAAACTGTACCTCTAGTATTTTCTGTGCAGCAGTAGGTAGATTGCCAGAATCTGGCAATCTCCCTACAGCTCCAAAATACATGCATATAGGTTCCACTTTCAGAGGTACATCTTTTACAGTTAGGAGACATATCTGTTTTCATTCTATGGAGTCTCAAAGGAGTATAATACAATTTGTACAAAAATTTGTAATTAGATTATTTCATTTTTACACTGGTAGAGGGGCAGTATACCCTGTCGCAAACCTCCGCCCATAACTCATCACTGATAGTCAGACCAAGGTCCTTTTCCAGATTATTTTCAAAGGAGTAAAGGAGGAGCTTCCTTTCTCAGAAAGGAGTCTATAGATGTAAGATATTTTGCCTTTAATGGATTGTGCTGTGACAAGAAGGGTTTCAACTTCATTCAACTGAGTTCTAAACCTCCTCTCGGAGGTAAATGAGGAAATTACATGTCTAATTTGGAAGATATTTGAAAAAATGGGATCTTGGCACATCGAATTCACTGCAGAGCTCTTGAAAGGATTTCAGTGTAGTGGTTTTCTGATGAAATAGGTCTGAAAAGGTCCTGATTCCTAGAGTATGCCAAAGATTAAAGTTGGCCTCCCTCAGGGCTTTTGGCAAGTCTGGGTTGCCCACTATAGGCGAGTGAGAACATATTTGGGAGGAAATGCCCAGGTATTTCTTACAGTCCCTCCACGCTAGTAGGGTGCTGTAAATCACAAAGGTTTTGGCTATGTTGCCCACTTCACTAAAGTTATTAATGAATATAATTGAGCTTAAGGGCAATGAACCACAGGATTGGGCTTCTATCTGAATCCACGTTGACTCTTGTCTGTTTGTGATCCATGTTAGCATGTTGCGGATTTGGGCAGACCAGTAGTACAATTGAAGGGAGGGAAGGGCAAGACCACCCTTAGATTCAGGTTTCGATAGAGTGGAAAACTTGATCCTAGGTTTTTTATTGCCCCATATAAATTTGGTGATGCTTTGGTTAGTTGTTTTGAAAAAGGAAACTGGGAGATAGCATGGGAGCATCTGAAATAAGTAGTTCAGCCTAGGGAGGACGTTCATACGGATTACATTAATTCTTCCTACTAAGCTAATTGGGAGGGAGATCCAGGTTTGGAGATCGTTCTTGATTCGGTCCAGGAGTGGAAGATCATTTTCCTTAAAAAGGCTATTCAGATCTGGTGTTATGAAGATCCCGAGGTATTGAAACCCCTGTGTTTTCCATTGGAAAGGACAAAGTGTCTTCATAGAGCTGGTGAGTGTAATATTGAGAGGTCAGGCAGTGGATTTGTTAAAATTGATCGTATAACCTGAAAACTTGCCATACTGAGCAATTGTGTCTAAAATGAGAGGGAGGGATTTCTCAGGGTTGGATATGTAGAGCAGGACATCATCCGCGTAAAGCGAAATCTTGTGCTGCAGGCTGCCTGCAGAAACACCCATAATACTTGGATTGCTCCTTATCAGCTCTGCCAGAGGCTCCGCCCCCAACAAGTAGAGCAGCGGGGACAGCGAGCACCCTTGTCTTGTGCCCCGTTCCAGAGGGAATCTGTCAGAGTTCAGTCCATTAGTAGTCACCATGGCATTTGGATGAGAGTATAGTGATTTGATCCATTTAATACAATTTGGGCCCATATTGAACTTTTCTAAGAATGAAAACAGAAAGTTCCACTCCATCCTGTCAAACGCCTTCTCAGCATCCAGTGAAGCCAGTAGGACAGGGGTCTTCTGTGCGTTTACTTGATCAATAATTTCAAAAAGACGGCGAATCTTATCAGAAGAGTATCTGTCTCTAATAAATCCAGTTTGGTCCGCTTTTATTATTTTGAGAAGAAGAGTGTTAAGTCTTTTGGCGAGCAATTTGGTAATGACCTTTAGGGGGTGGGTCTCTGGATATCGGCTATATGTCGTCTTACCTCCTTTAGTAATGGCATTAATCGCATTTAGTCATTGGTCTGTTTCTCATTGGCCAGGATTGTCTTTCAAAAAACGTTTTGCCTCTTCGGGAGTTTTGAAGTGTCGCAAGGCTCCTTGGTGAAGAATCCTGAGCTCGTTTGGGTATTTGAATCCCCTGAAGATGCCTCGGTCAATGGAGTATTTCTTCACTTCGTCAAATTCTTGGCGCTTTCGGCGTATTCCAGCTGACAGGTCCTGGTGTAAAGCGAGTTTGGCGTTTCCCACTGTGATGGTGTTGTTTTTCGCCGCCTGTAGGACTCGTTCCTTGTCGGTGAATCTCAGGAAACGTATGGTGATTGGGCGCGGTGGTTGTTTACCTCTTCTTTTTCGCCCAGGTTGAATAGAACACAATTATTCCTTCGCCCCCTGTTTTCCAGGTCCTCTGTTTTCTCTTCCAGATGCTCGATTTTCTTTTTAGCATATGCTATTGTTTCCATGGCATCTGTCAATAAGTTTTCCATGGATAGGATTCGCCCTTCTGCCTCGTCCAGGCGCCCCGCGTTTATGGTTATCTTGTTGTTGATGTCAGGCAAAGCGTTTTCCAGGATTGTCACCTTGCCCCCTATCGCACTGAGCTGAGAGTTAATGGTATCTAATTTAGTGTTTAGTTCTGTACGTTGGGATCTCAACTCAGAAAGGATGTCTTCGACAGAGTGTGAGGTTGGCATTCGTTGTGCCTCGTGGGGGAGCGGGTTCTCTTGCTCCTTGCTAATGGCGCTAGTTTTTTCTGAAGCTAGCTTCTTCTTGGAGGCTTTTTCCGTCGCTAATACTCGAGTCCGGGTAAAAATGTCACCTGTAGTGTCGCCGCCATGACTTTTTCTTACTAAAGCTAAATGAGTTTGAACTTGGAGTGGAGGTAAGATTAGGAATTGGAAACTACTTGTGCGGAGCTCTTAGTTCATGCGACCATCTCATCCAAGGGTCACGTGATCCCCAACAGTGCTATTTTAAGTGATTTTCAAGACACCCAAAGTCAATTTAAATCCACAACAAAATCTGCAGGATAAAAATAAATATAATCAAACATTCAAATAAGTAAACAGGCTATATTAAAGTGCACTAAACATAGAGACAGATTAACCATGGAGAACACGAAACATGATGACAGATTAACCAGGGAAGTGAATTTAACAGAGGTTAAAGCTAAAACAACAGAATCTGGGTACGTCTGTGTGAAGAGGTGTGGCTTTAGTGTGGATTTGAATAGTACACAAGTAGGCCTACGCTATTTTTGCACTGTAAAACTTTTTTTTAAGTGTTATGTTTTCCCAGATTCATAGTGTTATGCAGCCCAGGCCTATCTAGGAAGGCTGGGTGTAACGGATGTGAAACGGCTAGCTTAGTTAGCGTGGGCGCTAAATAGCGTTTCAATCAGTGACGTCACTTGCTCTGAGACCTTGAAGTAGTAGTTCCCCTTGCTCTGCAAGGACGCGGATTTTGTGGAGCGATGGGTAACGACGCTTCGTAGGTGTCAGTTGTTTGATGTGTGCAGAAGGTCCCTGGTTCGCGCCCGGGTATGGGCGAGGGGACGGTTTAAACTTATACTGTTACATGGGCATAAATTGTTTGCTCACAGCATCACATGATGACGTGGGCAACATAAACACTTAAACTCTGTAGATTAAAGTTAATAGTGTTATATAAATATTCATACACATAGCTCATATAAACAAAGACATTCCGTCGTAAGAACACATACACCCAGCCATAAGACTGACCCCCTCTTCCTTATATAAACACACATCTCATCTCCCTCTAACTGGCCGGTCCCAAGAGCAAAGAACTTTTGCTGTGCACCAATGGGGCCCGCTCTGGCTAGAGCAAGGCCCGCCTCCAACCCTCCGACCAGTCAAGAAGACCGAAACGACAAGACTCCACCTACTTTATTCTATGTATAAAAATGTATGTAACCATTGTATAGGCCTCTTTTTCACCTGGCTCCTTGCCGAGTTATGTGAACTAGGTCCGTGCACGTAAAACTGCGGGACAAGATATCTCTGACTCATTAAAACTGTCTTTTGTTACAACTGAAATCCACTCTGTCCAGCGTCCGTGATTTGGTCTCAACTCTCCAGTATTTGAACACTAACAAAATTGGTAGCAGAGGATGGTTGTTCTTGAATTCGATCTATTATAAGTTAGTGTGAGAGGACGAGACTGATCACGGCTAAAAAATCAGACGGAAGAGTGACTTCCCCAGCCATTCATCTTGCCTCAGGAAATCTGATCGGAGCGCTCTATATAAAGGTGAGCAGAGCCCGTTATATCGAAATCTGCATATTGTATTATAGCCTAAACCAAATTTTGATCAGAAAGTACTGGGCGTGAGTATGAATCGGTGCCCAAATTTTTTACATAAGAACCTAAGACATTGATTAAAGATATCTTGTTTTGTAAAAATATATATATATTCTTATTAATGGGCCTATACTCAGTTATTTTAATAGGAATGTGTGAATTGTGATTGACCAATGTGTTAAATTCCTCCAGGGACCCTATTTGTTCTGAAATCTGCATAGAAAACTGTCCTAATTATATATGTATTGGGTTGTGTATAGAGGTGACGTTAAATAGTGGCTGTGTTTTAACACGTAAAGGACACAATTATGGATGTTGGAAATTCAATGAGAATTTCATACGAATGAATGAATGATAGATGAACCGAATCTGCAAGTAAAAATGTTCTATACTATCGAATAAGGTCTTGTGGAGGTGTGGTTATAGATGAACCGAATCTGCAAGTAAAAATTTCCTATTTTTGATACGTTCTATACTATCGAATAAGGTCTTGTGGAGGTGTGGTTATAGTTGAATTATGGATGAACCGGATCTGCAAGTAAAATCTCCTGTTGATACATATAACATCGAATAGGTCTTGTGGAGGTGTGGTTGGATTGAATGAATCTGCATGAAAAATGCCCTATTAAAAAAGCTGTGTATTATTTAATAGGTTTTGTAAGAGGTGTAGTCGAGTAGATACAGGATATGTAAGTTTGGCGTTCCACAAGACAGAGATCGGGAATGAGGTGGCTATTGCACATCAAACAATAAACATAATATGAACCAGAGTTGACATTCCATGATTTGGAGATGGGGGAAATTAAATTGAAAGAAACGTTTGTCGCGGAGTAGGTTGGGATACGTAACTGGGCTATTAGGCACACGTCCTGGTAGACAAAGCCACCTTAGTATCGAATGGCCGTGCAATTTTGATTGACAGCAGCCGGGCTGGAATACTGATTTTCGTTTTTTTCATTCCTGTTGATATTGCCTAAAGTTTAAAATTATTCTGACAATTGCTATAGAATCGCTGGAATTTACTGATATAAGTTCATAAAGGAACTTACTGAATTGTTTCTAGAAATTATTTAAATAAGCCGCCGAGCTTAGTACAGACTTTGTTTGACAGACGCTAAAAGCTACACACTGATTTTTGGGTTTTTCTATTCTATCCATATTTCCTAAAGATATAGAATTATTCTGACAATTGCTATAGAATCGTTCGAATTTACTGATATAAGTTCATAAAGGAATTTACCGAATTGTTTACAGAAAGTATTTAAATAATTCACTGAACAACTCTTAGTTGTCTAGAAATTCTATCTATATTTCCTAAAGAGCTAGAATTACTCTGAAAATTGTTATAGAACCGCATATATTCACTGATATATTGTTCCAAAAGGAAATCGCCGAATCATTTTTAGAAAATACCTAAACAAATTCAAATAAAATACCAGAGAAACAGACACGTGGCGGGCGTCACATACTGATAACCCCCTTTGTATGCGAGGGTGGGGGTAGAAGAGATAAGCCATTGCCAGTACAGCAGTATATCTAAGCATACAACGATAGAAATAAACACCACATAGTAAGGATTGAATATACCTAAATAACGCATTATACACATTATCAGACGAACTAGATAAAATGTCTGCAGCTACCACGCCCAAACTAAAATTCAATGAATATTTAGATCAGAGTATGATTGATAGAGCGTGAGGTAAAGAACAGATTGGGAAAGTGGAGAAAGTGTGGATAGGATTACGGATAAGATGGACACAAGCAGGTTATTTTAGTGGAGGACCACCTACAGGGGGGAAACTCCAAGATATGCAGACAGAATTAGAGGACGCAGTAGAGCATGCAAAAGCGAGTGAGGCGGAGAGAAACAAGATACACAGGTTCAAAAAAGTAGGTACAAGAGAGAGAGAGAGAGCGGAGGGGGAGCTCAAGATAGGTACATGGGCCATACAGGAGAGTAGGAGGGTGCTACCCAAAAACACACCAGACATGATTTGCGTGGCTATTGTGGCGTCGGGGGATGTTAAAGCTCCGCCTGAGAACTTGCCCACGGCTCCCCCTGTGGCCGTTTCTCCCTCACTATATCCACAATTGACAATGGAGGCAGTTCAGCCCCAGCCATACTCAAAGGGACAAAATCACCGGAGCCCGTCACACAACCCATTCCTGCCCAGGGCACCTCCCACAATACAGGCTCCAGTTCTGAGAATAGACCAAGGGGAGTTAAAAGGGGAAATTACCCTGGGGATAACGGCTGGCCATATGGTATGTGAACAGTTCGAAACTGGGATTCCAGGAGCAGGAGACCTCCCCCAGGAACGGAGGCCGCAATGCTCCTCTGTGAACTCTCTCACCTCTGAAACCAGAGGACACCTACAAACAAGATTAGATTCAAACCACTTCTATCAGACGGATAGGGAGGACTGTCATCAGAACATGGATATCGAAAACGAAGAAGAAATTGACATGGTGCTCACCCCAGCTCCGATGGGAGCTCCAAACGTGACTAAGATGCAGGAGCTGCTGAAATCATCAATAGCTCGAGCTAAGGAACTCAGGGAGCTAATAGCTAACCAAGATAACAACAGAGAGGGAGCCTACCGTGTGGAAGGCATAATGAGAGGAACAGTAACCAAAGTTACCGAATCAATGGGGTCCGAAACACTCCGTCGGTCCTCCAGAATTGCTGATAGAAGAGAGCGAGAGCAGGAGATGGCAGGACAGTACCCCCTGCGACCGACACCAGGTGATGCACACACTGTGGAGTACCAGCCCTGGAAAATGACTGATTTAACAACACTGATGGGACAGATGCCTAGCCTACATGGAGGAGCTTCAGCGTGGCTACTTCAACTGCAGACACTTACGTCAGGCCTGCAACTCTGCCTAGGAGACATGAAAGCACTTCTAGCAAGAGCCACCGACCACGGAACCATGGAGGCCCTCATGACAGCAGCTGACCTTGGATGGCGGGCCCCAACACTGCCCATAGACCACTTCCATACCAGATTATGGGAAGTTCTACGGAGAGCATACCCTACAGAAAGAAACCATGCCACCTTATCCTCCTTCACAATCAACCCAGGTGAGCAACCTGCAGCATACCTGGACAGGGCTAAGACCACATGGAGATCGGTCCACGAAGAACCATTCGATCACACTGATACCACACTCAGCATGTGGAAGGAAATGGTGGTCAACGGGTGTCCTGGAGATGTTAAAACCAAACTCAGAGGAACGGTAGGGTTGATTGCACTTCCTCTGACCCAATTCAATACGCATGTGCACCACCATGTGACCCAGCACAACAAGGAAAGAGGGGGTGCTGAGAGCCAGGTGCAGTCCCTCCAGGTACAACTCCTGAAACTCCAATTGAAGGAAGCACAACAAGGAGAAAAACCTAAGAAACAGATGGTGGCGGAAGAAACGAAGGAGCCGGGAACCAAAACAGACATCTCCCAAATAGTGGCCCAGACTGTCGCTCAGATGATCCAACAGCAGGCAGCCTCACTCACGGCCACTAGGGGGGCCCAACCACCCCAATACCCTCCCCCACAGCAGTATATCCTGCAACAACAACACCCAGTATGGGCTCGACGGGGTCCCTACACTGGACAACACAGAGGGGTAACTACCAGTGTTTTAACTGCGGAATTACCGGTCATTTTGCCAGAGATTGCATGAAACCACTCTCCCCGCAGCAACAGCAATGGAGAGCAAGAGGAAGTGGGGGAAACCCACCTCTGCAACATCAGCAACCAGGACCCACACCCATGCATCAGCAACAGCCAGCATACAACCACCCAGAATCTAGCCACATGCAGCAGGAGCAGCAAGATTACAACCAACCCTCCCACTTCAACACCTGATCACCCAGTAAGAATGATGAGGATGCCACTCCTGCCGATGACCACACTGTCTGAAGCCCAAGAAGTGTACTGGCTAAAATGCCTACCCACAGGGCCTGCCACCCCTCACATCCAGTTTAAGTTCAACCAACTGAAAGCTCAAATCTACACTCTGCACCCATATAAGACTCCCCAAGCTGAGATCCATTGCACACTCAATGCAACAGAAACTGATGACTGCCTCTACACTGCAGACTGGGACGAAGACATGATGCACCTGACCCCACCTATCAGGTGTTGTACCATTGGGTGTGGCCCAGAGGGGGTGGCAGCACCGGTCATCCTACGATCAAGGAACCTCCATGCACCCCTGGCCTGGACGGCTGAAGCATCAACAGCCATAGCACTCCTGAAAACAGATCTATCAGCGGCAGCAGCTCTGACTGCACCTGACTACAAGAACAAGTTCCATTTGGATGTTTCTGAAAGGGAAGGATTCACCTCATCCGTCCTATTCCAGAAACAAGAGGGGGAGAGAAGGGTCTTGATGTACTACTCTTCAAACTTGACCACATTGAGGTAGGACAGTCAACATGCTCCAGATACGTTGCTGCAGTAGCAAAAGCTATTGAAAAAACAGCTCACCTCGTGATGTCACCCTTCAATCAGCCATCATCCCTCAACCAGCATCGGCCAAATTAGCTGAAATCATCGGATTGACGCAGGTCCTCATCAGAGGAAAAGGAAAGACTGAATATCTATACAGACTCAGCCCATGCCCATGAAGCAGGCCACACTGATGGACCCAGAACTTTTATGAGAAACACATGGCCCCACACACGAAGGCAAACTAAAGACCCTCCAAAAAGGCCTCGCACATCTGGTGGCACCCTCACATAAAAAATATGACTGACTTATTTTATGACGATGATTTATTTTGTGACGAATGCAATGGTTGTGACAGACACAACCCAAAGACACCATATCAAACACCAATGGGCTCATACGTAATACCTAATGCATGTTTTCAGGATATTAGAATAGACTACACCGACATGGGCCCCGAAAATGTATCTAAAGGCAAACTCTATCTCCTAGTCATAGTAGATAGGTTCTCCAAATGGGTAGAGGCAATAATAACAAAAGGGGAGGATGCTAGGTCAGTCTTTAAGTGGCTACAAACCAAACTAATACCCAGGTATGGCATCCCAAGACAAATCAAATTTGACAAATGGCTCACATTTAACAAACACCTGAGACAGGTGGAAGAAAGATTTGGCATAACCCACAGATTTGGATCTAAGTACAGGCCCCAATCCCAAAATCTGGTGGAACGTCAAACCAAAAGCAAAAGCTAAGATAGCTAAAGTATGTGCCTCATGGGATAATGACTGGTAGAGTCATGCATGGTCCACCAAGGGAGGGAGGTCATATGCCCGCCCTTGATGTACAACAAATTGTAATGTCTAATTATGTGAAAAAACTGACGGTTCTCTCTGCAGCACTCTCTACCCAGGTTCACAAGGTCCAGGAGGGGGAGCTGCCGGGGGACACGCCACTACTGAAGGTAAAGGTTGGTGACGGGGTGAGGGTTACAGTCCACAAGAGAAAGTGGCTGGAACCCAGGTGGACTGGACCGTACGAAGTGAAGGAGGTTACTTCACACTCAGTCCAGGTCAAAGGTAAATCAGGCACACCTTGGCACCGCCTTACACATTGCACCCCAGCCCCAATTCCTTCTAGAACACTGACTGAAGTCAGAGCTGATTTGAGCGGCCTAAATTCGATTCCAAATGAAGACACTCCTTCCTCAGGTGATGCGGCATCAAACTCCGCCTCCCCTGAGAAGGGAACCTCGCCCAGTTAGAGGGAAATTTCTCCCTCTCTGGGTGAGGCTGGGGATATCTGGTCCCTTATTTGTGATATTCCTACTGATATTTGGAGTAACCCTAGGACTTTCACATGGTTAATTGAACAACTATTTCACCCTGCCACATCACATACACCAACCCCTACACATGTCCCTAACTCCTTTCCTGATATCACTCCCTCCAATCACTCCCGTCCCAAACGTAGCACTACACCTACAGACCCACCATGCAAACCAGACAAGGTTAGGAGCACCACCTTATGTATACCCACGATTGCAACCGCCACCTTTCTGCTATAGTTTTCACGTCTAATAGACGTGAAGAGGGGGATTTGTTATATAAATATTCATACACATAGCTCATATAAACAAAGACATTCCGTCGCACCAATGGGGCCCGCTCTGGCTAGAGCAAGGCCCGCCTCCAACCCTCCGACCAGTCAAGAAGACCGAAACGACAAGACTCCACCTACTTTATTCTATGTATAAAAATGTATGTAACCATTGTATAGGCCTCTTTTTCACCTGGCTCCTTGCCGAGTTATGTGAACTAGGTCCGTGCACGTAAAACTGCGGGACAAGATATCTCTGACTCATTAAAACTGTCTTTTGTTACAACTGAAATCCACTCTGTCCAGTGTCCGTGATTTGGTCTCAACTCTCCAGTATTTGAACACTAACAATAGTAATCAAAACTAATTTCACCACGAAAGGAAGTGCAATCGAAATGAATGAAGAAGACAATGTAATTCTAGTGAGTTAATAAAATGACAAGGTGTTGCCTGTCAGCGTTGTAGACTACTGCCTCACAAGCCCGGGCTTTAGTGGCACTGGCATACGCGCTTGCCTCTGCACTGAAGGAGCCACCGAACGCGTCCGCGTTGCAGATCTCACTTTCTCCCGCTACAGTATGTCCTACAATGACATATTTGGTGGGGATTGGCAGCCAACAATAGGATTGGATTGGGACTAAATCAAAAAATAAAACGACATTGAAATGAATATTATTAACAAATATTTCCCAGCTGATTTTGGGTTCAACCTAAGGCTGACTAGGACAGATCAATCAACTTGATCCGACACAGTAAGCCTACATGTCATACGTAAGTAAACCCACAAGAGAGACAATATTGCAAAGGCAGGACCATGTTCGATGGAAGGCGTAGGGGTAGGCAATCGAAAACGTTTGACGGGGAAATTTCTGTCAATATTAGCTAGTCCTACTGAGTGGGCAAGTAACCTTTCCCGCGCTCTTCCTAAAAATACTATTTGTGATGTCATAAAGGTCTAACGTTCCATGACGTAGCATGTAGCCCTAAATTACAGTCCCTGCTTGCAATATTGTCCTCACTCTCGACCTGAACTCAACTTGAATGTAACCAACACAGACAAGGACATGCTTTTTGAGATATAAAATAGCTTGAATGGATGAAGAAAGGGTAAGCTAAATTACTTCATGCAATATTGGGGGAAAGTAAAAAAGGGTACAGCAATATAAGCGGATATTTCTTGTAAAAAGCTATAACATATTGTAAAGCAAATGTACCATTCTTTATAAAGTCACCAGCTTAGCGCTGATATGGCTGTAGCTCTATTTATGATGTCCTCTGCACAGATCTACTCTGACATTGACATATTATTACTTATTGGAATGTCTGTCCTTCAGGTAGCACAGAGGGAGGATGGTGATCCTCAGAGGGAAGGAAAGGAAGTTGTTGAGGAAGAACCGGTGGCCACACCCAAAGAGGAGGCCAAGAAGGGAAGGAAGGTAAGATAGCAGTAGTGACAGAGCACATAATAGGCCTACTGGGTTACACTCTGTACCTGATAGCAGTCATACCATAGATATCTATATATCTCAGATAACAACATACGTAGTAGCTGTTTTCAAAACGTGTTTTAAGAGCTGCTTTGACCTGGCCCATAGCCTATTCATAAATTGTCTCAGAGTAGGAGTGCTTATCTAGGATCAGTTTTGCATTTGAGATCATAATGAATACAATTATTTGGGCAAGGTTGAGCCCACACCTTATCTGATGAACTTTATGTATACGGGCCCTGGTGTTACATGTCTGCCATCATTTGAGCTCTGGAATCTGTTCTGTTCTATCCTAGGCAAAAAGTAAGAGGAGTGGCAAGAAGTCAAGGAAGCTGGGCACTGACAATGATGCAGGTCAGAGATTTACCTCTGTAGTACTACATTGTTTCTCTATTCTGTCTGTGATGTGCAGGTTGTGCTATCCATTTTCAATGAAACTGTAGTCTACTGTAATCAGTAAGAAAGGTCACATAGATAGCTTTATTAAAATAGGCCTATTCTAAAACCCTTAAACAATGAAATCAGAGTATTAAGAGATAAAACGTCTGATTTCTCTTTAATTTTGTTTCTACTTCCTCTACGGCAATCACATCTTTAGTCTCCAGGAATAAACACCTGGATAGAGGATCTGTAATTGAGCTCCTGGAGAAGAAAGCTGTTAAGGCTGCATTCGGCCCAGGCAACAAGGATGAGATGGAATACTCCTACCCAATCCTCATCTCATTCCTGCGCAATCTTACTGATGAGTATGTTAAAGGTTTTTCTGTAATGTTCAACATTTATGAAATATTGTGCAGTGGGAACTAAACACTAACTAAAACACTTATTTTAAATTGTCTAGGCAGTGGCAAGTGATCTACAAAGGACTAAAAAACCCTGTAAGTTTCCCTACCTGCCTTTGACCTTTGATGTGTCAATGATCTGTTGAATTCAGAGATTAGCCATCAAGTCATATTCTGTTATTCATGTTCTCTGTCAGACTTCATCAAACTTTGAATTCAGTCACAGACAAGAATAACAATGTTGATCAAATGCATTCTGTTCGATCTAGAATACTTTACATCACAGTTCCATTGAAAAGACTGTTTTTGTTCTGTTTGTTCAAAACAGATGACGAAGGAACAGCTTGCCAAATTGTGCAAGACAATTGTAACCTTCATCGCACAGACCACCCTGCAGATCCTGCTGCCAGCCCTGGCCCGCGTACTTGGGGTAAAGGACTTTGCTGACGACGACACTGACTCACCCAAGAGGGGTGGCAGTGCAAGATCCTTTGCTGCCTTTGATCAGGAAAGACTGGAGCTCATCCAGGAAGTTAGATATCTGGCGAAAAAAATGTATAAGGGCGGCACAGGGGCTCAACATCTCAGGTCCCTAACACCCTCTTCTAAGAGGTATGTTCCCCTCAAGGTTTTCATGTATGGATTTCACCGAGATCATCTATCCCAGTGTTAGCTAATGCAATTTACTCTATCTGATGTAGTACAAAATGTAATGTATCAGCCTTTGAGCATATTCAAATGAATGAGCATGTAAAGCGATCAAAAGGACATGTAGATATTTAGAATACTAAAATTACAACGCTTGACCGATTTGCCAAGTTAAGACAGGAATTATCATGCTTTGCTTGTTCGTTTTAAAGTTCCCAGACCTCAGTGAAAGTCCTCCTGGGAATGACAGGACAGAATCATCAAAAGTGTCCAGGAGCAACTGTCTGATCATAATATCCTGTCCTCTTGCCCACCTGAGCTGACTGTTGGTCTTATCAAGGTGGTGGTCGAACAGCTTAACTCTGCCCTCTCTGCGACCATCAGCAGAGCTATTTCAGGGCGGTCCTCCCCTATTTCTTCTGGTACCCAGGCCGCTGAACAAATGGTCAACATGGTCCTGAAATGTTTTGATGATCACACCACCCCAGAGGACCAGAGCTCTACCTCTGTATTAGAGTCATGCATTCCACCTGCAACAGAAGAAGTGATGACTGTTATCGCAGAGATGGTGGGTGAATTGGAAAAAGAAGATCTGGAATTGGCTAAGGTTTTTCGAGAAGTGGCTGTGAAAGTTAAAATGTTGGCATCTGGCAGTGACCTTGTAGTGGAGCACCTGGATGTTGAAGACTCTCCTGTTCCAGAGGAGCTGAACATAATATGTACATCTTGCAAAGCAATGATGCAAAATCTTGGCACTCTGTTTAGTGTGAAGTTCAAGACCAAAGCCTCAAAGGCTGTGAGTGAAATTCTTGTGAGAAGGTTAATGAGCGATATCTCTGGTATGGTTCAACCTTCTCATTCGTTTAGTACCACTCCAAGCTTGATGAATGCATCTAGCCCATCTGACAGGATCCTTGATTCTGCAGCCACTGAGCTCATACAGACCAAAGTAGAATCTGAGGCATCACAAATAATTGATAACTTTGTTGAAGATGTCAAGGACATTGTGCAGTATGCTGAATTAGATCAGCCAACAAGCACCCAGAGAGATACCCAAGTGGGACACTGTACGACAAAGCGGAAACCCTTCCATGCAGCTCGTAGACTCTGCGAGAGACTTCAGGCAAAGCTGGAGACATTGTTCCTCAGAATGGGTGGAGCTCCAGTCCAAGGGGAAGAACTTATGGAAAAAGCTGACTCCAGTGCTGTGCTTCTGGAGCATACTGACTCCAGTGATCTGCCTGTTTCAATCCTGAGCTTGCCTTCCCCATGTAGGAGTGAATCCCCTATATCAGAACGTAGTTCATCTTCTTTATCTGATGGATGTGATTCAACTGACTCTGTAGGAGAGAAAACACCAAAGCAACCTGAAACCAGTAAGAGTGAGGCAATACTGCAAGTGGTCAACTCAACAGGACTTGGTTCTCTCCGTCAATGCCAAAGTGAGAACTCTCAACCATTACTGTCTCTCTGTGATTCCAACATGGTGCCCTGCACCAAAGAGGTCTTGTCCCAGATTGTGACCATGTATAGGTCAGAGGTGGCAGATTTGGAATGCACATCATCTGTTGCAGAGGGTTCCTCTTACAACTCCCTTGAAGTCTGTGGCTTTTTGGACAGTGTCATGTCTTATCTAGAAGACATGCCTGTGTCTGGTTCTTCATGGTTGGAAGGATTAAGAGATACTCCAGCCTCAGTCATTGAGAAACTCTCCAGTGAGGAGTTCCAGATGAACGCTACCAACGAAGTGCGAAAAATACTGATCAAATCAGTCAGTAGCTTTCCCAGCAAAGTCAGTTCCAGCCAGACAGATTCTCAGATGTTGCCAGCAAAATCAACAATTTCCTTAAGGCATACAGATATAACTGCTTTTGAAATCGTTGGATCAATTACAAATGACATGAAGAGCCTTTTCCCACCCACAGAGTCTTCTACTACTCTATGGCAGGCAGACTCTATGCTTCAACAGAGTGATGAGAAAACCTCAGAGTACACTGAGGCCACACCCAAAGGCTCACAGTCTGGTTTGGAAGTATCTGAGAAGAAGATCTGGACAACTGCAAAGACTATTTACCACAATGTGAAGACAAAGATGATGAATTATTTTACATGGCAAAATCAAGTCAAAGCAACAACGGCTCAAGCCAAAAAGACCCTCAGCCATATTCTGGTTTTAATTCAGAAAGAGCTGTCAAAATCTGACCAAACGGTGACTGCGCTTTCACAAATAGAGAATGTGGTTGGAATGATGCTGAAGGATGTTGAAAGGGTAAGCAGTGAATGTGGTGAGGAACTGATCTATCAAGCGCCACAGCGTTCTTCCTCCTCGTTGTCATCCTCATCTGCCAGATCAAAGAAGTCAGAGTGGGAATTTTCACTCCCTGGCACTCCCATCTCTTCTGATTTACCAGAGAGTATTACTCAGCCCATTGTGAGAAGCTCAGTCATCGACATGGGCAAATCTACTAAGCCAAAAACATTGGTGTGTGATGCCAGGGAAAGCATGTCTGCAATAGTGGATACCATCATAAAGGAGGTACATCCAGAGGAAGAAGGGGAGGTTGCATTCCACCCTGATCTAACAGCTGCAATAGCAAGACTGGAGGAGCTCATATCTCAGGGTAGGATTGGTGCTCTCTCACGTGATCTTACTCACCAAGTCAACCGCATCATTTCTGAGAGCAACTTGACCCCTCTGGTTCTGACAGTGGCGGCTGGAAAGAGTGCATCCGATACAGTCCTTACTGAGCTGAAGAGGAATGACAAGACGGTGGGGAAGCCCACAGCTTACAAGCTGGTTCAGCTTTTTGCAGAGGAGTCTGTGAAGCGCCTCTTGCTTCCTAGCCTTGTGCCCTCTACAGCTTCAATGAGTTTGGCTCAGGGAGTTAGTGTGCCGGCTAGCGTATCTGAAGATAGGATTTCATGTTCTTTTTCTACATCAGCATTTAGTGACACAGTCAGCCTGTTTACCAAAGTAATGGTAAGTCAGGTCATGGACTCTGTGGTTTCTGGTGCACAAAGCAGAGGGTCATCTCCAACCGGAACTGTAACTGATATAGGCAGTCTACTGAGTGGTAAGTCCTACCCTCTGCCATCTTTCTCTGCCATCAGCATGACAACAAGTGGGACATCCAATGCTGCACAAGGCTTTGAGGCCAACATAGATGCTGAGGAAAGTTGTTTCGGTGTACCTCAGAGCATTGTTTGTGATCAGAATTCAACCAGCCCGGATGTTGCCTCGCTTTCAACCCCATCCACTGACAACTTAGTCGGTGATGATGACTTCACCGGCCTCATCAGCATGTTAGTGGTGAGACTTCTGTCAAAAATCCAAACCCAAACTGATCTGTACCCAACTGACGTCACACGCACGTCACAAGACCTGATTCCAAAAGTTATAGCTGCCTTCTGTGCATGGTCAGGCTGCTCTGAGACCCAAGCTTATCCCAAGAACCTGAAGAGTCACAAAGTATACAGCACCGTCTACAAACATCTGTTGAAGGAGTTTGGCTCAGAGAAAATACTCCAACTGGCCGTGTCGACTCAGGACTCCACTTTCAATAGGATTCTTGTGAAGTCATTGAGCAAGGAGCTTCTCCACAGTTGTAACGAGGCATCAAGAGCAGCCTCAAGAACATCTTTCGAAGCCACCAGGCCAGAAGCTCTTCTCATGGCTGAAGATGTGAAGGCTACCAGAGGGAAGCTGTCTTTCCTACAAAGGCTTGCCAGACTGAAATTCAACTTAAAGGTACATCACACTTATTTAAGTTAACAATTGTGTCAATGTGAGTAAACAATGTTATTTAGAGAAAATGTAAAACCATCCATTAATTCCAAAACCATTTATAAATCTTGTTGTGCTGGTGTGTAAGATGTGATCGTTATTACCGTGAGATTGTTCTGCTGTGACAGTTGTTTTGACATGTTTTTGTTTTAGCCATTCATGATGGGAAACAAGAAGAATTCCCGCCATTCTGAATCCAAAGACCAGACTACTGCTGAAGAGATCATGTGTAAGTCCATACAGCAGGACATTTACTGTTTGAGATATTGGTGTACAAAGCTGCTATTGCAAAAATATTAAACCCTATATACAGTACATTATATATTATCGATAGTAATCTCTTATGTAAAATTATTTATAGTTTCCAAATCTCAAGATTCTGGTTCTCATTTATTTGTGAAAGTAATAATGAGTTGAAACTAAGAATACAATATACCATCATTTCTAAATGAAAGTGCATGTCAACTCTCTCTCTTCTGTCGCCCAACATAGTGGCACATCCTGCCACGTTTGGACTCCCAGAGGGTCTTCCCTCCACCTCTCAACAGGAGAAGCCTCGCAAACGTCCCCTTCTAATCAGGATGTTTTCCACCATCTCCATAGGCCTATCCAAGCCATTCAAACGGTTTTCAAAGCAAGCTTAATACAACAATTTCCTTTAATACAGTAATATTTGCATTGAATTGATGGCGTTTGTCTTCTTTTGTGTTGCCCTGTTAACACATTTGATTAGAAAATATATAGTATATTTAGTTTAGTTTATTATGCAGTCATAGTCACGGTGTAGGCTAAACAAAGTAATGTTGTCCTGAATAATGTATAGAACATGCACCCTCCCACCCCCCCACCCACACACACAGTGTGATTCATTCAACACACACACATAGTACTTCAGTTATGTCCCACAACCAACATTCGACCAGATATCAATGATTCAGTGTAAAATACATGTACTGTAAAATAAACCGTATTTAATTTACAACCAATAAAATAATACATGATGCAGGACACTCAGTTATAAGGGAATTAACTGGTTTAACTTCTCAAACAGAAACACACACATTTCCATTTTCTGTGGATCGCCCATGTTTACGTTTTACTGAATGCCAGTCTGACCTTTGACCTGTAGATGCCAGTAAAGGTCTACTTTTGCTGCAGATCCTCTTCTAAAGCTCAAACCTCTCTGGACAAGGAGCCAAAACATTTGACCCTAGTGAGAGAGAGTGTGTGTGTGTGTGTGTGTGTGTGTGTGTGTGTGTGTGTGTGGCAAGAAAAGGGAATATTGCACTACACTTTTATGATACAGATACATTTTGCATTCGGTAGCATAGCACAGCTGTAGTTTTTTCAAATGCCAAATGTACATGTAGCATGCTTCTGCCTACAGATGCTTTTCTGAGTGACTTGTGTTGTGAGAGAACCAGAATTCAAACATAAACTCCTGGATTACATTTTATAATATTGTCAGCTCTTTTTAGTAACATATGGTAGCATACATGTTTCACACGGTGGCAAGTCAAGCTAGTTAGTTACATGTAACAACATTACATTATATGGTCAATGTTTGTGTGTATCCTCTTAGCTTTTACCTTCGACATCAACAAGCGACGCACGGGCTGGTCCTGCAGACTCCCACGCCCATGGCCCAGGAGAAGGCTGGGGGCCACCTGCTCACTCACGTCCCAGCCATCTCCTTTGAGACCGACTCTACTGTGGAGTGCACCTCCAAGAGGACTCCGGAAGAGAGGGACCGGGTGACGGTTAAACTGGCCAACATGGCCTTGATGGGAAGGATCAAAAGTCTTGGCTGTGAAATGCCCATTATGTGTGATTATCGAATTGATCATTTTCCACTTTTGAAACAACAATGGGAAAGACAGGGTTTATAGCAAAGGTTGCTCAGATTGGGCTTTTGGAAAAATTGGGAGAATGAAAGTGCACTCCTGATTCAGAGAGAAAGATCCAGCTTAATCATCCATACCATTGTTTAAATTACAATAAAAAAACATTCAAACTGTTCCTGAGTTTCGAAAGACAGAGAAAGGAAAACATCATTATCTTCAGTCTGTTCACACCTGTTCACACAAGTCCTACTGTCCACAATCTCAGGGTTCTTCAATACAAACACACCTGTTTCAGAAAACCTGATCACTTTCACATTCGAACAATGTTTGTAGGATACTTTTCAATAACTCAATAAATGTAAGTGTTGAAACCATACATAGCTGGTAACTTGAGCTCGGCAGAGTAGTTTTGACCTGTGTCCAGATGCAGTCATTTATGTTGTCTAAAGGCAATTTGTCTCTTATAACAATGTTATTTTTCTGAATAATCTAATTTAATTGACTGGTAGGTAGTCACTAACTATTTGTAGCATGTGTTCCTCTGTTTATTGATATTTACATGGTGTGTATGTGTTAAGATGTTAAGTAATTAATGTTGATATTATCCAAAGGGTTTTTAACTGAAAAGTTAAATGTATTTCAAAAATGGCAGAGTCAAACAGTATTGGAATAGTGACTTGTATTTTGCATCTAGAAGTGTAAGAATTTTAGAAGAATGCTATTTCATCAGTCAAATGTTGCACTGTTTGATAAGACAGGGTAAAGAAAACCTCAATTTTAATGAGTTTAGTTGTGAGTTTGACATTTTACCACAAGAAGTCACTATAATACTATACGTTATCAAACAGGATTGTGCTGAAAATCAAATGAACCACAGCCAAATTAATTATTTGCAACTAAGAGTAAGATTAAAAAAGACATGTATAACTTACTTTCTTGATAAAATACATTCTAAAATGTCAATATATGTGATTTCTGAGTATGTAGTGCACATATCTTTTTAAGGCCCAAAGCAGACGTTTTTATATCAATATCAAATCATTTCTGGGTAACAATTAAGTACCTTACTGTAATAGATTACGATGAAAATGGTCAAAAATGTAGTTTTTGCAAAAAAAAACTTTCTCAAGCAATAATTTTGCTAGGACTGTCTGGGAGTGGTCAGTGTGGAGGGGAAATTAAAACTAGCTGTTATTGGCACTCTCTTTGTCGTTGGTCTATAAACCAATTTACACATGGTGATGTCGCCATGGAAAGCCAAAACTCTCGCCCATGCAAACCTGCTGATTAGAAGGTGAGAAACTCTCTTTTCATGGCACTTCAATATCGAAGTGAATTTTTCGTAGCAGGTTAGGAAACTGAGGTTAAGGTTAGGAAAAGGGTTAGGGTTAGTGAAAATGCTCTCCAAACCTTCTACGAAAATTACTTTGCATTGAAGTGCTGTGAAAATAATGTGTCCCTGCTCAGGTGTTGCATGAATCAGCCAATGGTTGTGTGCCAAGTCATCCATTGTGTCATCGACTGACAGATTGCTATAACATATGATGTGGTTAGCTGACACACAAAATACCTATCCAGGCAGTGTAAGATCTGGCAAGTGTCAGCAAGGCCTGGGCAGAGGAACATGCTCCGTATTTTCAACCAGAACTATCAGGAAGCAACCCCGATCACATTTTTGTAAAACACATTTACAGTGTTAGTTTCATAAGCTGTTGTACAATATGAAATACAATTATTTTGACTTCACAGGGCCTTTAAATGTAGGCAAACAAGTTTTCGGCATTCAAACTAATCTACCCAGCCAGATTCAGCACCATGGACAGTGAAGATCAGAATACCTGCGATCTGACGATTAGAACAACAGTGCTATTTTAAGTGATTTTTAAGACACCCAAAGTCAATTTAAATCCACAACAAAATCTGCAGGATAAAAAGCAATATTATCAAACATTCAAATAAGTAAACAGGCTATATTAAAGTGCACTAAACATAGAGACAGATTAACCATGGAGAACACGAAACATGATGACAGATTAACCAGGGAAGTGAATTTAACAGAGGTTAAAGCTAAAACAACAGAATCTGTGTGAAGAGGTGTGGCTTTAGTGTGGATTTGAATAGTACACAAGTAGGCCTACGCTATTTTTGCACTGTAAAACTTTTTTTTAAGTGTTATGTTTTCCCAGATTCATAGTGTTATGCAGCCCAGGCCTATCTAGGAAGGCTGGGCATAAATTGTTTGCTCACAGCATCACATGATGACGTGGGCAACATAAACACTTAAACTCTGTAGATTAAAGTTAATAGTAATCTAAACTAATTTCACCACGAAAGGAAGTGCAATCGAAATGAATGAAGAAGACAATGTAATTCTAGTGAGTTAATAAAATGACAAGGTGTTGCCTGTCAGCGTTGTAGACTACTGCCTCACAAGCCCGGGCTTTAGTGGCACTGGCATACGCGCTAGCCTCTGCACTGAAGGAGCCACCGAACGCGTCCGCGTTGCAGCTCTCACTTTCTCCCGCTACAGTATGTCCTACAATGACATATTTGGTGGGGATTGGCAGCCAACAATAGGATTGGATTGGGACTAAATCAAAGAATAAAACGACATTGAAATGAATATTATTAACAAATATTTCCCAGAAGATTTTGGGTTCAACCTAAGGCTGACTAGGACAGATCAATCAACTTGATCCGACACAGTAAGCCTACATGTCATACGTAAGTAAACCCACAAGAGAGACAATATTGCAAAGGCAGGACCATGTTCGATGGAAGGCGTAGGGGTAGGCAATCGAAAACGTTTGACGGGGAAATTTCTGTCAATATTAGCTAGTCCTACTGAGTGGGCAAGTAACCTTTCCCGCGCTCTTCCTAAAAATACTATTTGTGATGTCATAAAGGTCTAACGTTCCATGACGTCGCATGTAGCCCTAAATTACAGTCCCTGCTTGCAATATTGTCCTCACTCTCGACCTGAACTCAACTTGAATGTAACCAACACAGACAAGGACATGCTTTTTGAGATATAAAATAGCTTGAATGGATGAAGAAAGGGTAAGCTAAATTACTTCATGCAATATTGGGGGAAAGTAAAAAAGGGTAAAGCAATATAAGTGGATATTTCTTGTAAAAAGCTATAACATATTGTAAAGCAAATGTACCATTCTTTATAAAGTCACCAGCTTAGCACTGATATGGCTGTAGCTCTATTTATGATGTCCTCTGCACAGATCTACTCTGACATTGACATATTATTACTTATTGGAATGTCTGTCCTTCAGGTAGCACAGAGGGAGGATGGTGATCCTCAGAGGGAAGGAAAGGAAGTTGTTGAGGAAGAACCGGTGGCCACACCCAAAGAGGAGGCCAAGAAGGGAAGGAAGGTAAGATGGCAGGAGTGACAGAGCACATAATAGGCCTACTGGGTTACACTCTGTACCTGATAGCAGTCATACCATAGATATCTATATATCTCAGATAACAACATACGTAGTAGCTGTTTTCAAAACGTGTTTTAAGAGCTGCTTTGACCTGGCCCATAGCCTATTCATAAATTGTCTCAGAGTAGGAGTGCTTATCTAGGATCAGTTTTGCATTTGAGATCATAATGAATACAATTATTTGGGCAAGGTTGAGCCCACACCTTATCTGATGAACTTTATGTATACGGGCCCTGGTGTTACATGTCTGCCATCATTTGAGATCTAGAATCTGTTCTGTTCTATCCTAGGCAAAAAGTAAGAGGAGTGGCAAGAAGTCAAGGAAGCTGGGCACTGACAACGATGCAGGTCAGAGATTTACCTCTGTAGTACTACATTGTTTCTCTATTCTGTCTGTGATGTGAGGTTGTGCTATCCATTTTCAATGAAACTGTAGTCTACTGTAATCAGTAAGAAAGGTCACATAGATAGCTTTATTCAAATAGGCCTATTCTAAAACCCTAAAACAATGAAATCAGAGTATTAAGAGATAAAACTTCTGATTTCTCTTTAATTTTGTTTCTACTTCCTCTACGGCAATCACATCTTTAGTCTCCAGGAATAAACACCTGGATAGAGGATCTGTAATTGAGCTCCTGGAGAAGAAAGCTGTTCAGGCTACATTCGGCCCAGGCAACAAGGATGAGATGGAATACTCCTACCCAATCCTCATCTCATTCCTGCGCAATCTTACTGATGAGTATGTTAAAAGTTTTTCTGTAATGTTCAACATTTATGAAATATTGTGCAGTGGGAACTAAACACTAACTAAAACACTTATTTTAAATTGTCTAGGCAGTGGCAAGTGATCTACAAAGGACTAAAAAACCCTGTAAGTTTCCCTACCTGCCTTTGACCTTTGATGTGTCAATGATCTGTTGAATTCAGAGATTAGCCATCAAGTCATATTCTGTTATTCATGTTCTCTGTCAGACTTCATCAAACTTTGAATTCAGTCACAGACAAGAATAACAATGTTGATCAAATGCATTCTGTTCGATCTAGAATACTTTACATCACAGTTCCATTGAAAAGACTGTTTTTGTTCTGTTTGTTCAAAACAGATGACGAAGGAACAGCTTGCCAAATTGTGCAAGACAATTGTAACCTTCATCGCACAGACCACCCTGCAGATCCTGCTGCCAGCCCTGGCCCGCGTACTTGGGGTAAAGGACTTTGCTGACGACGACACTGACTCACCCAAGAGGGGTGGCAGTGCAAGATCCTTTGCTGCCTTTGATCAGGAAAGACTGGAGCTCATCCGGGAAGTTAGATATCTGGCGAAGAAAATGTATAAGGGCGGCACAGGGGCTCAACATCTCAGGTCCCTAACACCCTCTTCTAAGAGGTATGTTCCCCTCAAGGTTTTCATGTATGGATTTCACCGAGATCATCTATCCCAGTGTTAGCCAATGCAATTTACTCTATCTGATGTAGTACAAAATGTAATGTATCAGCCTTTGAGCATATTCAAATGAATGAGCATGTAAAGCGATCAAAAGGACATGTAGATATTTAGAATACTAAAATTACAACGCTTGACCGATTTGCCAAGTTAAGACAGAAATGATCATGGTTTGCTTGTTCGTTTTAAAGTTCCCAGACCTCAGTGAAAGTCCTCCTGGGAATGACAGAGGACAGAATCATCAAAAGTGTCCAGGAGCAACTGTCTGATCATAATATCCTGTCCTCTTGCCCACCTGAGCTGACTGTTGGTCTTATCAAGGTGGTGGTCGAACAGCTTAACTCTGCCCTCTCTGCGACCATCAGCAGAGCCATTTCAGGGCGGTCCTCCCCTATTTCTTCTGGTACCCAGGCCGCTGAACAAATGGTCAACATGGTCCAGAAATGTTTTGATGATCACACCACCCCAGAGGACCAGAGCTCTACCTCTGTATTAGAGTCATGCATTCCACCTGCAACAGAAGAAGTGATGACTGTTATCACAGAGATGGTGGGTGAATTGGAAAAAGAAGATCCGGAATTGGCTAAGGTTTTTCGAGAAGTGGCTGTGAAAGTTAAAATGTTGGCATCTGGCAGTGACCTTGTAGTGGAGCACCTGGATGTTGAAGACTCTCCTGTTCCAGAGGAGCTGAACATAATATGTACATCTTGCAAAGCAATGATGCAAAATCTTGGCACTCTGTTTAGTGTGAAGTTCAAGACCAAAGCCTCAAAGGCTGTGAGTGAAATTCTTGTGAGAAGGTTAATGAGCGATATCTCTGGTATGGTTCAACCTTCTCATTCGTTTAGTACCACTCCAAGCTTGATGAATGCATCTAGCCCATCTGACAGGATCCTTGATTCTGCGGCCACTGAGCTCATACAGACCAAAGTAGAATCTGAGGCATCACAAATAATTGATAACTTTGTTGAAGATGTCAAGGACATTGTGCAGTATGCTGAATTAGATCAGCCAACAAGCACCCAGAGAGATACCCAAGTGGGACACTGTACGACAAAGCGGAAACCCTTCCATGCAGCTCGTAGACTCTGCGAGAGACTTCAGGCAAAGCTGGAGACATTGTTCCTCAGAATGGGTGGAGCTCCAGTCCAAGGGGAAGAACTTATGGAAAAAGCTGACTCCAGTGCTGTGCTTCTGGAGCATACTGACTCCAGTGATCTGCCTGTTTCAATCCTGAGCTTGCCTTCCCCATGTAGGAGTGAATCCCCTATATCAGAACGTAGTTCATCTTCTTTATCTGATGGATGTGATTCAACTGACTCTGTAGGAGAGAAAACACCAAAGCAACCTGAAACCAGTAAGAGTGAGGCAATACTGCAAGTGGTCAACTCAACAGGACTTGGTTCTCTCCGTAAATGCCAAAGTGAGAACTCTCAACCATTACTGTCTCTCTGTGATTCCAACATGGTGCCCTGCACCAAAGAGGTCTTGTCCCAGATTGTGACCATGTATAGGTCAGAGGTGGCAGATTTGGAATGCACATCATCTGTTGCAGAGGGTTCCTCTTACAACTCCCTTGAAGTCTGTGGCTTTTTGGACAGTGTCATGTCTTATCTAGAAGACATGCCTGTGTCTGGTTCTTCATGGTTGGAAGGATTAAGAGATACTCCAGCCTCAGTCATTGAGAAACTCTCCAGTGAGGAGTTCCAGATGAACGCTACCAACGAAGTGCGAAAAATACTGATCAAATCAGTCAGTAGCTTTCCCAGCAAAGTCAGTTCCAGCCAGACAGATTCTCAGATGTTGCCAGCAAAATCAACAATTTCCTTAAGGCATACAGATATAACTGCTTTTGAAATCGTTGGATCAATTACAAATGACATGAAGAGCCTTTTCCCACCCACAGAGTCTTCTACTACTCTATGGCAGGCAGACTCTATGCTTCAACAGAGTGATGAGAAAACCTCAGAGTACACTGAGGCCACACCCAAAGGCTCACAGTCTGGTTTGGAAGTATCTGAGAAGAAGATCTGGACAACTGCAAAGACTATTTACCACAATGTGAAGACAAAGATGATGAATTATTTTACATGGCAAAATCAAGTCAAAGCAACAACGGCTCAAGCCAAAAAGACCCTCAGCCATATTCTGGTTTTAATTCAGAAAGAGCTGGCAAAATCTGACCAAACGGTGACTGCGCTTTCACAAATAGAGAATGTGGTTGGAATGATGCTGAAGGATGTTGAAAGGGTAAGCAGTGAATGTGGTGAGGAACTGATCTATCAAGCGCCACAGCGTTCTTCCTCCTCGTTGTCATCCTCATCTGCCAGATCAAAGAAGTCAGAGTGGGAATTTTCACTCCCTGGCACTCCCATCTCTTCTGATTTACCAGAGAGTATTACTCAGCCCATTGTGAGATGCTCAGTCATCGACATGGGCAAATCTACTAAGCCAAAAACATTGGTGTGTGATGCCAGGGAAAGCATGTCTGCAATAGTGGATACCATCATAAAGGAGGTACATCCAGAGGAAGAAGGGGAGGTTGCATTCCACCCTGATCTAACAGCTGCAATAGCAAGACTGGAGGAGCTCATATCTCAGGGTAGGATTGGTGCTCTCTCACGTGATCTTACTCACCAAGTCAACCGCATCATTTCTGAGAGCAACTTGACCCCTCTGGTTCTGACAGCTGGAAAGAGTGCATCCGATACAGTCCTTACTGAGCTGAAGAGGAATGACAAGACGGTGGGGAAGCCCACAGCTTACAAGCTGGTTCAGCTTTTTGCAGAGGAGTCTGTGAAGCGCCTCTTGCTTCCTAGCCTTGTGCCCTCTACAGCTTCAATGAGTTTGGCTCAGGGAGTTAGTGTGCCGGCTAGCGTATCTGAAGATAGGATTTCATGTTCTTTTTCTACATCAGCATTTAGTGACACAGTCAGCCTGTTTACCAAAGTAATGGTAAGCCAGGTCATGGACTCTGTGGTTTCTGATGCACAAGGCAGAGGGTCATCTCCAACCGGAACTGTAACTGATATAGGCAGTCTACTGAGTGGTAAGTCCTACCATCTGCCATCTTTCTCCGCCATCAGCATGACAACAAGTGGGACCTCCAATGCTGCACAAGGCTTTGAGGCCAACATAGATGCTGAGGAAAGGGATACCATCAGTTGTTTCGGTGTACCTCAGAGCATTGTTTGTGATCAGAATTCAACCAGCCCGGATGTTGCCTCGCTTTCAACCCCATCCACTGTTAACTTAGTCGGTGATGATGACTTCACCGGCCTCATCAGCATGTTAGTGGTGAGACTTCTGTCAAAAATACAAACCCAAACTGATCTGTACCCAACTGACGTCACACGCACGTCACAAGACCTGATTCCAAAAGTTATAGCTGCCTTCTGTGCATGGTCAGGCTGCTCTGAGACCCAAGCTTATCCCAAGAACCTGAAGAGTCACAAAGTATACAGCACCGTCTACAAACATCTGTTGAAGGAGTTTGGCTCAGAGAAAATACTCCAACTGGCCGTGTCGACTCAGGACTCCACTTTCAATAGGATTCTTGTGAAGTCATTGAGCAAGGAGCTTCTCCACAGTTGTAACGAGGCATCAAGAGCAGCCTCAAGAACATCTTTCGAAGCCACCAGGCCAGAAGCTCTTCTCATGGCTGAAGATGTGAAGGCTACCAGAGGGAAGCTGTCTTTCCTACAAAGGCTTGCCAGACTGAAATTCAACTTAAAGGTACATCACACTTATTTAAGTTAACAATTGTGTCAATGTGAGTAAACAATGTTATTTAGAGAAAATGTAAAACCATCCATTAATTCCAAAACCATTTATAAATCTTGTTGTGCTGGTGTGTAAGATGTGATCGTTATTACCGTGAGATTGTTCTGCTGTGACAGTTGTTTTGACATGTTTTTGTTTTAGCCATTCATGATGGGAAACAAGAAGAATTCCCGCCATTCTGAATCCAAAGACCAGACTACTGCTGAAGAGATCATGTGTAAGTCCATACAGCAGGACATTTACTGTTTGAGATATTGGTGTACAAAGCTGCTATTGCAAAAATATTAAACCCTATATACAGTACATTATATATTATCGATAGTAATCTCTTATGTAAAATGATTTATAGTTTCCAAATCTCAAGATTCTGGTTCTCATTTATTTGTGAAAGTAATAATGAGTTGAAACTAAGAATACAATATACCATCATTTCTAAATGAAAGTGCATGTCAACTCTCTCTCTTCTGTCGCCCAACATAGTGGCACATCCTGCCACGTTTGGACTCCCAGAGGGTCTTCCCTCCACCTCTCAACAGGAGAAGCCTCGCAAACGTCCCCTTCTAATCAGGATGTTTTCCACCATCTCCATAGGCCTATCCAAGCCATTCAAACGGTTTTCAAAGCAAGCTTAATACAACAATTTCCTTTAATACAGTAATATTTGCATTGAATTGATGGCCTTTGTCTTCTTTTGTGTTGCCCTGTTAACACATTTGATTAGAAAATACATAGTATATTTAGTTTAGTTTATTATGCAGTCATAGTCACGGTGTAGGCTAAACAAAGTAATGTTGTCCTGAATAATGTATAGAACATGCACCCCCACCCACACACACACAAACAGTGTGATTCATTGAACACACACACATAGTACTTCAGTTATGTCCCACAACCAACATTCGACCAGATATCAATGATTCAGTGTAAAATACATGTACTGTAAAATAAACCGTATTTAATTTACAACCAATAAAATAATACATGATGCAGGACACTCAGTTATAAGGGAATTAACTGGTTTAACTTCTCAAACAGAAACACACACATTTCCATTTTCTGTGGATCGCCCATGTTTACATTTTACTGAATGCCAGTCTGACCTTTGACCTGTAGATGGCAGTAAAGGTCTGCTTTTGCTGCAGATCCTCTTCTAAAGCTCAAACCTCTCTGGACAAGGAGCCGAAACATTTGTCCCTAGTGAGAGAGAGTGTGTGTGTGTGTGTGTGTGTCTGTGTGTGGCAAGAAAAGGGAATATTGCACTACACTTTTATGATACAGATACATTTTGCATTCGGTAGCATAGCACAGCTGTAGTTTTTTCAAATGCCAAATGTACATGTAGCATGCTTCTGCCTACAGATGCTTTTCAGTTATGTCCCACAACCAACATTCAACCAGATATCAATGATTCAGTGTAAAATACATGTACTGTAAAATAAACCGTATTTAATTTACAACCAATAAAATAATACATGATGCAGGACACTCAGTTATAAGGGAATTAACTGGTTTAACTTCTCAAACAGAAACACACACATTTTCTGTGGATCGCCCATGTTTACATTTTACTGAATGCCAGTCTGACCTTTGACCTGTAGATGGCAGTAAAGGTCTACTTTTGCTGCAGATCCACTTCTAAAGCTCAAACCTCTCTGGACAAGTAGCCAAAACATTTGTCCCTAGTGAGAGAGAGTATGTGTGTGTGGCAAAAAAAGGGAATATTGCACTACACTTTTATGATACAGATACATTTTGCATTCGGTAGCATAGCACAGCTGTAGTTTTTTCAAATGCCAAATGTACATGTAGCATGCTTCTGCCTACAGATGCTTTTCTGAGTGACTTGTGTTGTGAGAGAACCAGAATTCAAACATAAACTTCTGGATTACATTTTATAATATTGTCAGCTCTTTTTAGTAACATATGGTAGCATACATGTTTTACACGGTGGCAAGTCAAGCTAGTTAGTTACATGCAACAACATTACATTATATGGTCAATGTTTGTGTGTATCCTCTTAGCTTTTACCTTCGACATCAACAAGCGACGCACGGGCTGGTCCTGCAGACTCTCACGCCCATGGCCCAGGAGAAGGCTGGGGGCCACCTGCTCACTCACGTCCCAGCCATCTCCTTTGAGACCGACTCTACTGTGGAGTGCACCTCCAAGAGGACTCCGGAAGAGAGGGACCGGGTGAAGGTTAAACTGGCCAACATGGCCTTGATGGGAAGGATCAAAAGTCTTGGCTGTGAAATGCCCATTATGTGTGATTATCGAATTGATCATTTTCCACTTTTGATACAACAATGGGAAAGACAGGGTTTATAGCAAAGGTTGCTCAGATTGGGTTTTTGGAAAAATTGGGAGAATGAAAGTGCACTCCTGATTCAGAGAGAAAGATCCAGCTTAATCATCCATACCATTGTTTAAATTACAATAAAAAAACATTCAAACTGTTCCTGAGTTTCGAAAGACAGAGAAAGGAAAACATCATTATCTTCAGTCTGTTCACACCTGTTCACACAAGTCCTACTGTCCACAATCTCAGGGTTCTTCAATACAAACACACCTGTTTCAGAAAACCTGATCACTTTCACATTAGAACAATGTTTGTAGGATACTTTTCAATAACTCAATAAATGTAAGTGTTGAAACCATACATAGCTGGTAACTTGAGCTCGGCAGAGTAGTTTTGACCTGTGTCCAGATGCAGTCATTTATGTTGTCTAAAGGCAATTTGTCTCTTATAACAATGTTATTTTTCTGAATAATCTAATTTAATTGACTGGTAGGTAGTCACTAACTATTTGTAGCATGTGTTCCTCTGTTTATTGATATTTACATGGTGTGTATGTGTTAAGATGTTAAGTAATTAATGTTGATATTATCCAAAGGGTTTTTAACTGAAATGTTAAATGTATTTCAAAAATGGCAGAATCAAACAGTATTGGAATAGTGACTTGTATTTTGCATCTAGAAGTGTAAGAATTTTAGAAGAATGCTATTTCATCAGTCAAATGTTGCACTGTTTGATAAGACAGGGTAAAGAAAACCTCCATTTTAATGATTTTAGTTGTGAGTTTGACATTTTACCACAAGAAGTCACTATAATACTATACGTTATCAAACAGGGTTGTGCTGAAAATCAAATGAACCACAGCCAAATTAATTATTTGCAACTAAGAGTAAGATTAAAAAAGACATGTATAACTTACTTTCTTGATAAAATACATTCTAAAATGTCAATATATGTGATTTCTGAGTATGTAGTGCACATATCTTTTTAAGGCCCAAAGCAGACGTTTTTATATCAATATCAAATCATTTCTGGGTAACAATTAAGTACCTTACTGTAATAGATTACGATGAAAATGGTCAAAAATGTATTTTTTGCAAAAAAAAACTTTCTCAAGCAATAATTTTGCTAGGACTGTCTGGGAGTGGTCAGTGTGGAGGGGAAATTAAAACTAGCTGTTATTGGCACTCTCTTTGTCGTTGGTCTATAAACCAATTTACACATGGTGATGTCGCCATGGAAAGCCAAAACTCTCGCCTATGCAAACCTGCTGATTAGAACGTGAGAAACTCTCATTTCATGGCACTTCAATATCGAAGTTAATTTTTCGTAGCAGGTTAGGAAACTGAGGTTAAGGTTAGGAAAAGGGTTAGGGTTAGTGAAAATGCTCTCCAAACCTTCTACGAAAATTACTTTGCATTGAAGTGCTGTGAAAAGAATGTGTCCCTGCTCAGGTGTTGCATGCATCAACCAATGGTTGTGTGCCAAGTCATCCATTGTGTCATCGACTGACAGATTGCTATAACATATGATGTGGTTAGCTGACACACAAAATACCTATCCAGGCAGTGTAAGATCTCGCAAGTGTCAGCAAGGCCTGGGCAGAGGAACATGCTCCGTATTTTCAACCAGAACTATCAGGAAGCAACCCCGATCACATTTTTGTAAAACACATTTACAGTGTTAGTTTCATCAGCTGTTGTACAATATGAAATCAAATTATTTTGACTTCACAGGGCCTTTAAATGTAGGCAAACAAGTTTTCAGCATTCAAACTAATCTACCCAGCCAGATTCAGCACCATGGACAGTGAAGATCAGAATACCTGCGATCTGACGATTAGAACAACAGTGCTATTTTTTTTTTTTTTCAATTTAAAGTTTTATTGAAGTTCTTTTTTTTCAATCAACCAACAAAACACATTCCACATTCACAGGCTTTAAAAAAAGAAAAAGTCAAAAAATAATAATACATATGAAAAAATAAAAATACAATTAAAATGAATGATAAAGTCAAATAAAAGCATTTATTTTCCTTGGTGCACACGTACTCAAAAACGAAATTAAAATAAAAACACACAAAAAAAACATTTAACACTTGCAGCAGCACTATCAAGGTTCTTATCAGCTATTTCAAGCATTCGCTGAGATGACGGGCCAATAATTCGTTTTTAGGTTTTACAGTACCTTACACAACATGCATCTGCGCATTTCCCTAGTCACCCCGTTCACTCTGTCCAGTTTGAAATATAGTTGAATAGTGAAGACCAGAGTCTATCAAACTTGGGCTGTCTCTTGTGGAGGTCATAAGTGAGCTTTTCAAGAGGAAGAAAGTCAACAATCTGGTCAATCCACATTTTAAATGTAGGAGGGGTATTTGAGGCCCACAGTAGAAGAATACATTTCTTAGCAAAGTATGTAATAGTCATAAGCAAATTTTCTCTGTCAGGATCAAGAACAAAGTCCTGCTGGGCATTAAGAAGATAGATACACGGGGTCATATCAAACTGTACCTCTAGTATTTTCTGTGCAGCAGTATGTACAGATTGCCAGAATCTGGCAATCTCCCTACAGGTCCAAAATACATGCATATAGGTTCCACTTTCAGAGGTACATCTTTTACAGTTGGGAGACATATCGGTTTTCATTCTTTGGAGTCTCAAAGGAGTATAATAAAATTTGTACAAAAATTTGTAATTAGATTCTTTCATTTTTACAGTATACCCTGTCGCAAACCTCCACCCATAACTCATCACTGATAGTCAGACCAAGGTCCTTTTCCCAGATTATTTTCAAAGGAGTAAAGGAGGAGCTTCCTTTCTCAGAAAGGAGTCTATAGATGTAAGATATTTTGCCTTTAATGGATTGTGCTGTGACAAGAAGGGTTTCAACTTCATTCAACTGAGTTCTAAACCTCCTCTTGGAGGTAAATGAGGAAATTACATGTCTAATTTGAAGATATTTGAAAAAATGGGATCTTGGCACATCGAATTCACTGCAGAGCTCTTGAAAGGATTTCAGTGTAGTGGTTTTCTGATGAAATAGGTCTGAAAAGGTCCTGATTCCTAGAGTATGCCAAAGATTAAAGTTGGCCTCCCTCAGGGCTTTTGGCAAGTCTGGGTTGCCCACTATAGGCGAGTGAGAACATATTTGGGAGGAAATGCCCAGGTATTTCTTACAGTCCCTCCACGCTAGTAGGGTGCTGTAAATCACAAAGGTTTTGGCTATGTTGCCCACTTCACTAAAGTTATTAATGAATATAATTGAGCTTAAGGGCAATGAACCACAGGATTGGGCTTCTATCTGAATCCACGTTGACTCTTGTCTGTTTGTGATCCATGTTAGCATGTTGCGGATTTGGGCAGACCAGTAGTACAATTGAAGGGAGGGAAGGGCAAGACCACCCTTAGATTCAGGTTTCGATAGAGTGGAAAACTTGATCCTAGGTTTTTTATTGCCCCATATAAATTTGGTGATGCTTTGGTTAGTTGTTTTGAAAAAGGAACCTACTGGGAGATAGCATGGGAGCATCTGAAATAAGTAGTTCAGTCTAGGGAGGACGTTCATACGGATTACATTAATTCTTCCTACTAAGCTAATTGGGAGGGAGATCCAGGTTTGGAGATCGTTCTTGATTCGGTCCAGGAGTGGAAGATCATTTTCCTTAAAAAGGCTATTCAGATCTGGTGTTATGAAGATCCCGAGGTATTGAAACCCCTGTGTTTTCCATTGGAAAGGACAAAGTGTCTTCATAGAGCTGGTGAGTGTAATATTGAGAGGGCAGGCAGTGGATTTGTTAAAATTGATCGTATAACCTGAAAACTTGCCATACTGAGCAATTGTGTCTAAAATGAGAGGGAGGGATTTCTCAGGGTTGGATATGTAGAGCAAGACATCATCCGCGTAAAGCGAAATCTTGTGCTGCAGGCCGCCTGCAGAAACACCCATAATACTTGGATTGCTCCTTATCAGCTCTGCCAGAGGCTCCGGCCCCAACAAGTAGAGCAGCGGGGACAGCGAGCACCCTTGTCTTGTGCCCCGTTCCAGAGGGAATCTGTCAGAGTTCAGTCCATTAGTAGTCACCATGGCATTTGGATGAGAGTATAGTGATTTGATCCATTTAATAACATTTGGGCCCATATTGAACTTTTCTAAGACTGAAAACAGAAAGTTCCACTCCATCCTGTCAAACGCCTTCTCAGCATCCAGTGAAGCCAGTAGGACAGGGGTCTTCTGTGCGTTTACTTGATCAATAATATCAAAAAGACGGCGAATGTTATCAGAAGAGTATCTGTCTCTAATAAATACAGTTTGGTCCACTTTTATTATTTTGGGAAGAAGAGTGTTAAGTCTTTTGGCGAGCAATTTGGTAATTATTTTATAGTCGAAATCCAACAAGCTTATGGGCCGGAAGGACGAGCAGGATAGGGGGTCCTTGTCTTTTTTAGCAACACTGTAATGCGAGCTGTGTGCATTGAGTCTGAGAGAACTCCGTTTTTGCAAAAATCCTCCAGCATTGGCATGAAGATAGGGCTGAGCTTTGTAGAACTCTCTGGGGAATCCATCTGGGCCTGGGGACTTATTAGGTGGCATGGAGGTAATTGCCTCCAGGATCTCCTCAGGAGTGAAGGGGGAGTTGAGATCTTCTTGGTCGGTCTCTGATAGTTTAGGTAGCGAGATTCCCTCTAGGAAAGAGTGGAGTTCTGCCTCCGTGTGTTTTCTCTCAGAGGTTTATAGTTTGCAGTAAAAATAATGAAAAGTTAAATTGATCTTTTTTGGGTCATATGTGACCTCGTCCTCTGCTGTTCGGATAGCCATGATTGTACGCTCTGACTGCTCCTTTTTTAATTGGTAAGCAAGCAATCTACTGGGCCTATTGCTATACTCATGGTATTTCTGTTTAGTAAAGAAAACTTTTTTTTTTTATCTCCCGAGTGTAGTCCAAATTCAGTTTGGCTTTGGATGCTTTAAGATGACTCCAGGAGGTGCTGTCTAGTGATTGTTTATGTATTTTTTCACAGCATTCCAGCTCCCTCTCAAGATCTAGCCTGTGTGCTTCCATTGCTTTTTTCTTAGAGGAAGCATATGCAATTAGATGACCTCTTAGTGTGGCTTTAGCAGCGTCCCACATTGTGGCCGGAGAAACAGGAGAATCTTTATTGTCTTGTGTGTAGTTGTCTATCCATGTAGTTACTAATGTATGGAACGCTTCGTTTGATAGCATGGAGGTGTTGAATTTCCAGCTCTTTGACCTCGGGATGTTTTTGCAGAGGTCAAAGCGGAAGTGGACAAAGGCGTGATCTGAATGGGTCCTGAATGGCTATGGGTCCGATTGTACAAGTGGCTGAATTTATGAAACTCTTTGGATAAAAATGTAATCTATACGGGAGTAGGTGTTATGGACATTAGAGTAGTATGTATAGTCCATAGATGAGCTATTAGTCTCTCTCCAGATATCTATCAGTCCCATCTCTTTAGTAAGAGAGTTCAACATCTTTGCAGATCTAGGATTTGTGGTGGGGACTTGAGATGATTTGTCTAGGGTTGGGTTAAGGGTACAATTAAAAATCTCCGGCCACCACGCCAAAGGAGACACAATGCTCATTGAACAGGGTTATAATTTTTGACATGAAGGCAGGAGTATCTGTGTTAGGGGCGTATATGTTTAATATAGTAATTGGTTGACCATATAGTGACCCAGTTATCAAAATAAATCTCCCCTCCGGATCAGATATGTTTTTGTCAATTATGAATGGAACATTTTTATGGATAAGTATGGCTGTGCCTCTACTGTTTGATTTGAAAGATGAGAAATACACCTGTCCCACCCAAGCTCTGCGGAGTTTGGCATGTTCAGCATCACAGAAGTGTGTCTCTTGTAATAGCGATGTCTGCTTTTTCCTTTTTAGAGCACATAGTATCTTTTTTCGTTTTATTGCATGCCCTAGACCATGGCAGTTCCATGTCAATAGATTCAAGGTACTAGTCATCGTCATCGAGCAGTAATCGAACTTTAGTGCAAGTCATCGCTGGGTAAAAATGGATAGTAATTACAGCTGCGTTCACATAAAAGGAAAATAAATGGTGTACATAAAATAATAATCTCTGAACACCCCAGCTGAGTTCCCAAACAACTCGACACATCCCGTTGGATCTATTACCCCCCCGCTCAGTCTCAATTCTGTGTTCCGAATAAAACAAAAACCGGGAACAGTTAGCAACGCACAATGTCTCCCTCTCCCCACCAAAGAAATGCCTCATCCTCTCCACCCCGCATTGAGTAAATAACATAGTTGCCCTCGTCCAGACCACAGTAAAAGAGGGGAGAAAAATAAAATCATAGCCAAGCCTACATATACCTCCCCCGAGGGACATAGGGAACCCCAAGTAATAATAGCAACTTAAAAGTAGGCTGAAACATTAGTAGGCCTAGGTTAGGCTATACAGCCCATCCCTCTCAGTTAAAGGAAAATAAATATAAATTGGACGGCTATAATGACCTTTAGGGGGTGGGTCTCTGGATATCGGCTATATGTCGTGTTTAGTGTTTAGTTCTGTACGTTGGGATCTCAACTCAGAAAGGATGTCTTCGACAGAGTGCGAGGTTGGCATTCGTTGTGCCTCGTGGGGGAGCGGGTTCTCTTGCTCCTGGCTAATGGCGCTAGTTTTTTCTGAAGCTAGCTTCTTCTTGGAGGCTTTTTCCGTCGCTAATACTCGAGTCCGGGTAAAAATGTCACCTGTAGTGTCGCCGCCATGACTTTTCTTACTAAAGCTAAATGAGTTTGAACTTGGAGTGGAGGTAAGATTAGGAATTGGAAAACTACTTGTGCGGAGCTCTTAGTTCATGCGGCCAACTCGTCCAAGGGTCACGTGATCCCCAACAGTGCTATTTTAAGTGATTTTCAAGACACCCAAAGTAAATTTAAATCCACAACAAAATCTGCAGGATAAAAAGCAATATAATCAAACATTCAAATAAGAAAACAGGCTATATTAAAGTGCACTAAACAAAGAGACAGATTAACCATGGAGAACACGAAACATGATGACAGATTAACCAGGGAAGTGAATTTAACAGAGGTTAAAGCTAAAACAACAGAATCTGGGTACGTCTGTGTGAAGAGGTGTGGCTTTAGTGTGGATTTGAATAGTATACAAGTAGGCCTATGCTATTTTTGCACTGTAAAACTTTTTTTTAAGTGTTATGTTTTCCCAGATTCATAGTGTTATGCAGCCCAGGCCTATCTAGGAAGGCTGGGCATAAATTGTTTGCTCACAGCATCACATGATGACGTGGGCAACATAAACACTTAAACTCTGTAGATTAAAGTTAATAGTAATCAAAACTAATTTCACCACGAAAGGAAGTGCAATCGAAATGAATGAAGAAGACAAGGTAATTCTAGTGAGTTAATAAAATGACAAGGTGTTGCCTGTGAGCGTTGTAGACTACTGCCTCACAAGCCCGGGCTTTAGTGGCACTGGCATACGCGCTTGCCTCTGCACTGAAGGAGCCACCGAACGCGTCCGCGTTGCAGATCTCACTTTCTCCCGCTACAGTATGTCCTACAATGACATATTTGGTGGGGATTGGCAGCCAACAATAGGATTGGATTGGGACTAAATCAAAGAATAAAACGATATTGAAATGAATAGTATTAACAAATATTTCCCAGAAGATTTTGGGTTCAACCTAAGGCTGACTAGGACAGATCAATCAACTTGATCCGACACAGTAAGCCTACATGTCATACGTAAGTAAATCCACAAGAGAGACAATATTGCAAAGGCAGGACCATGTTCGATGGAAGGCGTAGGGGTAGGCAATCGAAACGTTTGACGGGGAAATTTCTGTCAATATTAGCTAGTCCTACTGAGTGGGCAAGTAACCTTTCCCGCGCTCTTCCTAAAAATACTATTTGTGATGTCATAAAGGTCTAACGTTCCATGACGTATCATGTAGCCCTAAATTACAGTCCCTGCCTGCAATATTGTCCACACTCTCGACCTGAACTCAACTTGAATGTAACCAACACAGACAAGGACATGCTTTTTGAGATATAAAATAGCTTGAATGGATGAAGAAAGGGTAAGCTAAATTACTTCATGCAATATTGGGGGAAAGTAAAAAAGGGTAAAGCAATATAAGCAGATATTTCTTGTAAAAAGCTATAACATATTGTAAAGCAAATGTACCATTCTTTATAAAGTCACCAGCTTAGCGCTGATATGGCTGTAGCTCTATTTATGATGTCCTCTGCACAGATCTACTCTGACATTGACATATTATTACTTATTGGAATGTCTGTCCTTCAGGTAGCACAGAGGGAGGATGGTGATCCTCAGAGGGAAGGAAAGGAAGTTGTTGAGGAAGAACCTGTGGCCACACCCAAAGAGGAGGCCAAGAAGGAAGGAAGGTAAGATGGCAGGAGTGACAGAGCACATAATAGGCCTACTGGGTTACACTCTGTACCTGATAGCAGTCATACCATAGATATCTATATATCTCAGATAACAACATACGTAGTAGCTGTTTTCAAAACGTGTTTTAAGAGCTGCTTTGACCTGGCCCATAGCCTATTCATAAATTGTCTCAGAGTAGGAGTGCTTATCTAGGATCAGTTTTGCATTTGAGATCATAATGAATACAATTATTTGGGCAAGGTTGAGCCCACACCTTTTCTGATGAACTTTATGTATACGGGCCCTTGTGCTACATGTCTGCCATCATTTGAGCTCTGGAATCTGTTCTGTTCTATCCTAGGCAAAAAGTAGAGGGAGTGGCAAGAAGTCAAGGAAGCTGGGCACTGACAACGATGCAGGTCAGAGATTTACCTCTGTAGTACTACATTGTTTCTCTATTCTGTCTGTGATGTGAGGTTGTGCTATCCATTTTCAATGAAACTGTAGTCTACTGTAATCAGTAAGAAAGGTCACATAGATAGCTTTATTAAAATAGGCCTATTCTAAAAACCCTTAAACAATGAAATCAGAGTATTAAGAGATAAAACTTCTGATTTCTCTTTAATTTTGTTTCTACTTCCTCTACGGCAATCACATCTTTAGTCTCCAGGAATAAACACCTGGATAGAGGATCTGTAATTGAGCTCCTGGAGAAGAAAGCTGTTCAGGCTACATTCGGGCCCAGGCAACAAGGATGAGATGGAATACTCCTACCCAATCCTCATCTCATTCCTGCGCAATCTTACTGATGAGTATGTTAAAAGTTTTTCTGTAATGTTCAACATTTATGAAATATTGTGCAGTGGGAACTAACACTAACTAAAACACTTATTTTAATTGTCTAGGCAGTGGCAAGTGATCTACAAAGGACTAAAAAACCCTGTAAGTTTCCCTACCTGCCTTTGACCTTTGATGTGTCAATGATCTGTTGAATTCAGAGATTAGCCATCAAGTCATATTCTGTTATTCATGTTCTCTGTCAGACTTCATCAACTTGAATTCAGTCACAGACAAGAATAACAATGTTGATCAAATGCATTCTGTTCGATCTAGAATACTTTACATCACAGTTCCATTGAAAAGACTGTTTTTGTTCTGTTTGTTCAAAACAGATGACGAAGGAACAGCTTGCCAAATTGTGCAAGACAATTGTAACCTTCATCGCACAGACCACCCTGAAGATCCTGCTGCCAGCCCTGGCCCGCGTACTTGGGGTAAAGGACTTTGCTGACGACGACACTGACTCACCCAAGAGGGGTGGCAGTGCAAGATCCTTTGCTGCCTTTGATCAGGAAAGACTGGAGCTCATCCAGGAAGTTAGATATCTGGCGAAGAAAATGTATAAGGGCGGCACAGGGGCTCAACATCTCAGGTCCCTAACACCCTCTTCTAAGAGGTATGTTCCCCTCAAGGTTTTCATGTATGGATTTCACCAAGATCATCTATCCCAGTGTTAGCCAATGCAATTTACTCTATCTGATGTAGTACAAAATGTAATGTATCAGCCTTTGAGCATATTCAAATGAATGAGCATGTAAAGCGATCAAAAGGACATGTAGATATTTAGAATACTAAAATTACAACGCTTGACCGATTTGCCAAGTTAAGACAGGAATTATCATGCTTTGCTTGTTCGTTTAAAGTTCCCAGACCTCAGTGAAAGTCCTCCTGGGAATGACAGAGGACAGAATCATCAAAAGTGTCCAGGAGCAACTGTCTGATCATAATATCCTGTCCTCTTGCCCACCTGAGCTGACTGTTGGTCTTATCAAGGTGGTGGTCGAACAGCTTAACTCTGCCCTCTCTGCGACCATCAGCAGAGCCATTTCAGGGCGGTCCTCCCCTATTTCTTCTGGTACCCAGGCCGCTGAACAAATGGTCAACATGGTCCAGAAATGTTTTGATGATCACACCACCCCAGAGGACCAGAGCTCTACCTCTGTATTAGAGTCATGCATTCCACTGCAACAGAAGAAGTGATGACTGTTATCGCAGAGATAGTGGGTGAATTGGAAAAAGAAGATCCGGAATTGGCTAAGGTTTTCGAGAAGTGGCTGTGAAAGTTAAAATGTTGGCATCTGGCAGTGACCTTGTAGTGGAGCACCTGGATGTTGAAGACTCTCCTGTTCCAGAGGAGCTGAACATAATATGTACATCTTGCAAAGCAATGATGCAAAATCTTGGCACTCTGTTTAGTGTGAAGTTCAAGACCAAAGCCTCAAAGGCTGTGAGTGAAATTCTTGTGAGAAGGTTAATGAGCGATATCTCTGGTATGGTTCAACCTTCTCATTCGTTTAGTACCACTCCAAGCTTGATGAATGCATCTAGCCCATCTGACAGGATCCTTGATTCTGCGGCCACTGAGCTCATACAGACCAAAGTAGAATCTGAGGCATCACAAATAATTGATAACTTTGTTGAAGATGTCAAGGACATTGTGCAGTATGCTGAATTAGATCAGCCAACAAGCACCCAGAGAGATACCCAAGTGGGACAACTGTACGACAAAGCGGAAAACCCTTCCATGCAGCTCGTAGACTCTGCGAGAGACTTCAGGCAAAGCTGGAGACATTGTTCCTCAGAATGGGTGGAGCTCCAGTCCAAGGGGAAGAACTTATGGAAAAAGCTGACTCCAGTGCTGTGCTTCTGGAGCATACTGACTCCAGTGATCTGCCTGTTTCAATCCTGAGCTTGCCTTCCCCATGTCGGAGTGAATCCCCTATATCAGAACGTAGTTCATCTTCTTTATCTGATGGATGTGATTCAACTGACTCTGTAGGAGAGAAAACACCAAAGCAACCTGAAACCAGTAAGAGTGAGGCAATACTGCAAGTGGTCAACTCAACAAGGACTTGGTTCTCATCCCGTCAATGCCAAAGTGAGAACTCTCACCATTACTGTCTCTCTGTGATTCCAACATGGTGCCCTGCACCAAAGAGGTCTTGTCCCAGATTGTGACCATGTATAGGTCAGAGGTGGCAGATTTGGAATGCACATCATCTGTTGCAGAGGGTTCCTCTTACAACTCCCTTGAAGTCTGTGGCTTTTTGGACAGTGTCATGTCTTATCTAGAAGACATGCCTGTGTCTGGTTCTTCATGGTTGGAAGGATTAAGAGATACTCCAGCCTCAGTCATTGAGAACTCTCCAGTGGAGGAGTTCCAGATGAACGCTACCAAACGAAGTGCGAAAAATACTGATCAAATCAGTCAGTAGCTTTCCCAGCAAAGTCAGTTCCAGCCAGACAGATTCTCAGATGTTGCCAGCAAAATCAACAATTTCCTTAAGGCATACAGATATAAGCTGCTTTTGGAAATCGTTGGATCAATTACAAATGACATGAAGAGCCTTTTCCCACCCACAGAGTCTTCTACTACTCTATGGCAGGCAGACTCTATGCTTCAACAGAGTGATGAGAAAACCTCAGAGTACACTGAGGCCACACCCAAAGGCTCACAGTCTGGTTTGGAAGTATCTGAGAAGAAGATCTGGACAACTGCAAATACTATTTACCACAATGTGAAGACAAAGATGAGGAATTATTTTGCATGGCAAAATCAAGTCAAAGCAACAACAGCTCAAGCCAAAAAGACCCTCAGCCATATTCTGGTTTTAATTCAGAAAGAGCTGTCAAAATCTGACCAAACGGTGACTGCGCTTTCACAAATAGAGAATGTGGTTGGAATGATGCTGAAGGATGTTGAAAGGGTAAGCAGTGAATGTGGTGGAGGAACTGATCTATCGAAGCGCCACAGGCGTTCTTCCTCCTCGTTGTCATCCTCATCTGCCAGATCAAAGAAGTCGAGTGGGAATTTTCACTCCCTGGCACTCCCATCTCTTCTGATTTACCAGAGAGTATTACTCAGCCCATTGTGAGATGCTCAGTCCATCGACAATGGGCAAATCTACTAAGCCAAAAAACATTGGTGTGTGATGCCAGGGAAAGCATGTCTGCAATAGTGATACCATCATAAAGGGAGGTACATCCAGAGGAAGAAGGGGAGGTTGCTTTCCACCCTGATCTAACAGCTGCAATAGCAAGACTGGAGGAGCTCATATCTCAGGGTAGGATTGGTGCTCTCTCACGTGATCTACTCAACTCAAGTCAACCGCATCATTTCTGAGAGCAACTTGACCCCTCTGGTTCTGACAGCTGGAAAGAGTGCATCCGATACAGTCCTTACTGAGCTGAAGAGGAATGACAAGACGGTGGGGAAGCCCACAGCTTACAAGCTGGTTCAGCTTTTTGCAGAGGAGTCTGTGAAGCGCCTCTTGCTTCCTAGCCTTGTGCCCTCTACAGCTTCAATGAGTTTGGCTCAGGGAGTTAGTGTGCCGGCTAGCGTATCTGAAGATAGGATTTCATGTTCTTTTTCTACATCAGCATTTAGTGACACAGTCAGCCTGTTTACCAAAGTAATGGTAAGCCAGGTCATGGACTCTGTGGTTTCTGATGCACAAGGCAGAGGGTCATCTCCAACCGGAACTGTAACTGATATAGGCAGTCTACTGAGTGGTAAGTCCTACCATCTGCCATCTTTCTCCGCCATCAGCATGACAACAAGTGGACCTCCAATGCTGCACAGAGGCTTTGAGGCCAACATAGATGCTGAGGAAAGGGATACCATCAGTTGTTTCGGTGTACCTCAGAGCATTGTTTGTGATCAGAATTCAACCAGCCCGGATGTTGCCATCGCTTTCAACCCATCCACTGTTAACTTAGTCGGTGATGATGACTTCACCGGCCTCATCAGCATGTTAGTGGTGAGACTTCTGTCAAAAATACAAACCCAAACTGATCTGTACCCAACTGACGTCACACGCACGTCACAAGACCTGATTCCAAAAGTTATAGCTGCCTTCTGTGGCATGGTCAGGCTGCTCTGAGACCCAAGCTTATCCCAAGAACCTGAAGAGTCACAAAGTATACAGCACCGTCTACAAACATCTGTTGAAGGAGTTTGGCTCAGAGAAAATACTCCAACTGGCCGTGTCGACTCAGGACTCCACTTTCAATAGGATTCTTGTGAAGTCATTGAGCAAGGAGCTTCTCCACAGTTGTAACGAGGCATCAAGAGCAGCCTCAAGAACATCTTTCGAAGCCACCAGGCCAGAAGCTCTTCTCATGGCTGAAGATGTGAAGGCTACCAGAGGGAAGCTGTCTTTCCTACAAAGGCTTGCCAGACTGAAATTCAACTTAAAGGTACATCACACTTATTTAAGTTAACAATTGTGTCAATGTGAGTAAACAATGTTATTTAGAGAAAATGTAAAACCATCCATTAATTCCAAAACCATTTATAAATCTTGTTGTGCTGGTGTGTAAGATGTGATCGTTATTACCGTGAGATTGTTCTGCTGTGACAGTTGTTTTGACATGTTTTTGTTTTAGCCATTCATGATGGGAAACAAGAAGAATTCCCGCCATTCTGAATCCAAAGACCAGACTACTGCTGAAGAGATCATGTGTAAGTCCATACAGCAGGACATTTACTGTTTGAGATATTGGTGTACAAAGCTGCTATTGCAAAAATATTAAACCCTATATACAGTACATTATATATTATCGATAGTAATCTCTTATGTAAAATGATTTATAGTTTCCAAATCTCAAGATTCTGGTTCTCATTTATTTGTGAAAGTAATAATGAGTTGAAACTAAGAATACAATATACCATCATTTCTAAATGAAAGTGCATGTCAACTCTCTCTCTTCTGTCGCCCAACATAGTGGCACATCCTGCCACGTTTGGACTCCCAGAGGGTCTTCCCTCCACCTCTCAACAGGAGAAGCCTCGCAAAACGTCCCCTTCTAATCAGGATGTTTTCCACCATCTCCATAGGCCTATCCAAGCCATTCAAACGGTTTTCAAAGCAAGCTTAATACAACATTTTCCTTTAATACAGTAATATTTGCATTGAATTGATGGCCTTTGTCTTCTTTATTGTTGCCCTGTTAACACATTTGATTAGAAAATACATAGTATATTTAGTTTAGTTTATTATGCAGTCATAGTCACGGTGTAGGCTAAACAAAGTAATGTTGTCCTGAATAATGTATAGAACATGCCCCCCCCACCCCCCCACCCCACCCCACACACACACACACACACACACACATTGTGATTCATTGAGCACACACACATACTACTTCAGATATGTCCCACTGTCACACCCTGACCATAGTTTGCTTTGTATGTTTCTATGTTTTGGGTTGGTCAGGGTGTGATCTGAGTGGGCATTCTATGTTGGATGTCTTGTTTGTCTATTTCTATGTCTGGCCTGATATGGTTCTCAATCAGAGGCAGGTGTTAGTCATTGTCTCTGATTGGGAACCATATTTAGGTAGCCTGGGTTTCACTGTGTGTGTTGTGGGTGATTGTTCCTGTCTCTGTGTTTGCACCAGATAGGACTGTTTAGGTTTTCACATTTCATTGTTTTGTAGTATATTCATGTATAGTTTTCCTTATTAAACAAACATGAATCATCACCATGCTGCGTTTTGTCCGCCTCTCCTTCACCGCAAGAGAACCGTTACAGAATCACCCACCACAACAGGACCAAGCGGCGTGGTAACGGGCAACAGCTACAGCAGCGAAAAGAGGAATGGACATGGGAGGAAGAATTGGAAGGTAAAGGACCCTGGGCACAGCCTAGAGAATATCGCCGCCCCAAAGAAGAGCTGGAGGCGGCGAAGGCGGAGAGGCGCTGGTATGAGGAGGCAGCACGGCGGCGTGGATGGAAGCCCGAGAGTCAGCCCCAAAAATGTCTTGGGGGGGGGGGGGGGGGGCACACAGGAAGTGTGGCGAAGCCAGGTAGGAGACCTGCGCCAACTTCCTGTGTTTACCGGTTGGGCTGGGAGAGACCAGGGGCAGGCACCGTGTTATGCTGTGAGCGCACGGTGTCCCCAAGTGCGGGTGCATAGCCCGGTGCGGTACATTCCAGCTCCGCGTATCGGCCGGGCTAGAGTGGGCATCGAGCCAAGTGCCATGAAGCCGGCTCTACGCATCTGGTCTCCAGTGCGTCTCCTTGGGCCGGCTTACATGGCACCAGCCTTGCGCACGAGGTGTCCCCGGTTCGCCTGCATAGCCCAGTGCGGGCTATTCCACCATCGCCACACTGGCAGGGCGACCGGGACCATTCAACCGGGTAAGGTTGGGCAGGCTCGGTGCTCAAGAGCT
>NW_023494067.1:45000-66311 GCF_013265735.2 Oncorhynchus mykiss | reverse complement strand
TTTTTACACACTTTAAGAAATCACGATGGATGCAGATTGCTATTAATCCTCCGTGCAACTGGTGATTGAAAACGTGCATCTGGTAACCCCAAAATTTCAAATATGGTTCAAAATGAATTTAAAGGCACCCCTCTCATTGTTGCCCGCTATGGGAGCACCCCACTAAGGCCCTGTCTCGGTCGGGCCCGTCCTGAGTGCTTTATAGACACTTTAAGAAATCGCGATGGATGCAGATTGCTATTAATCCTCCGTGCAACTGGTGATTGAAAATGTGCAACTGGTGATTGAAAACGTGCACCTGGTCACCCAAACACCCGGTTCTCTATGCGTGTTAGCGGTGTTCCATCTATTCATGTCCGCTTATGGCGCACCCTACTACGGACCTTTAGCAATGGGGCAGGCCCGAATTATTTATGGAAGGTCTGATGATGATTTTTTTTTGTTTCACCATCTCTTTCTCTCTCTGCCGGGGCCGGCCAAGAGGCTTTATGGACGGTTTAAAACATGACTATGGATGCCAAATGCTCATTTTCCTCCGTGCACCTGGTGATTGAAAAACGTGCATCTGGTAACCCAAAAATTATAAAAGGGTTTTAAATACTTTTACCCGTCATTCTATTGATATAGCCCGCTAGGGGAGTGCCCCACTACGGCCCTCTCTCTGTCAGGGCCGTCCTTGGGTGCTTTTTTACCACACTTTAAGAAATCACGATGGATTGCAGATTGCTATTAATCCTCCGTGCAACTGGTGATTGAAACGTGCATCTGGTAACCCAAAATTTCAAATATGGTTCAAAATGATTTAAAGGCACCCCTCTCATTGTTGCCCGCTATGGGAGCACCCCACTAAGGCCCTGTCTCGGTCGGGCCCGTCCTGAGTGCTTTATAGACACTTTAAGAAATCGCGATGGATGCAGATTGCTATTAATCCTCCGTGCAACTGGTGATTGAAATGTGCAACTGGTGATTGAAAACGTGCACCTGGTCACCCAAAACACGGTTTTCTATATTGCGGTTAGCGGTGTTCCATCTATTCATGTCCGCTTATGGCGCACCCTACTACGGACCTTTAGCAATGGGGGGCCGGCCCGAATTATTTATGGAAGGTCTGATGATGATTTTTTTTTTTTTTTTCACCATCTTTCTCTCTCTGCGGGGCCGGCCAAGAGTGCTTTATGGACGGTTTTAAAACATGACTATGGATGCAAATGCTCATTTCCTCCGTGCACCTGGTGATTGAAAACGTGCATCTGGTAACCCAAAAATTATAAAAAGGGTTTTAAATACTTTACCCGTCATTCTATTGATATAGCCCGCTAGGGGAGTGCCCCACTACGGCCCTCTCTCTGTCGGGCCGTCCTTGGGTGCTTTTTACACACTTTAAGAAATCACGATGGATGCAGATTGCCTATAATCCTCCGTGCAACTGGTGATTGAAAACGTGCATCTGGTAACCCAAAATTTCAAATATGGTTCAAAATGAATTTAAAGGCACCCCTCTCATTGTTGCCCGCTATGGGAGCACCCCACTAAGGCCCTGTCTCGGTCGGGCCCGTCCTGATTGCTTTATAGACACTTTAAGAAATCGCGATGGATGCAGATTCTATTAATCCTCCGTGCAACTGGTGATTGAAAATGTGCAACTGGTGATTGAAAACGTGCACCTGGTCACCCAAAACACGGTTCTCTATGCGGTTAGCGGTGTTCCATCTATTCCATGTCCGCTTATTGGCGCACCCTACTACGGACCTTTAGCAATGGGGGCCGGCCGAATTATTTATGGAAGGTCTGATGATGATTTTTTTTTTTTTTTTCACCATCTCTTTCTCTCTCTGCCGGGGCCGGCCAAGAGTGCTTTATGGACGGTTTAAAACATGACTATGGATGCAAATGCTCATTTTCCTCCGTGCACCTGGTGATTGAAAACGTGCATCTGGTAACCCAAAAATTATAAAAGGGTTTTAAATACTTTTAACCCGTCATTCTATTGATATAGCCCGCTAGGGGAGTGCCCCACTACGGCCCTCTCTCTGTCAGGTGCCGTCTCTTGGGTGCTTTTTACACACTTTAAGAAATCACCGATGGATGCAGATTGCTATTAATCCTCCGTGCAACTGGTGATTGAAAACGTGCATCTGGTAACCCAAATTTCAAAATATGGTTCAAAATGAATTTAAAGGCACCCCTCTCATTGTTGCCCGCTATGGGAGCACCCCACTAAGGCCCTGTCTCGGTCGGGCCCGTCCTGAGTGCTTTATAGACACTTTAAGAAATCGCGAATGGATGCAGATTGCTATTAATCCTCGTGCAACTGGTGATTGAAAATGTGCAACTGGTGATTGAAAACGTGCACCTGGTCACCCAAAACACGGTTCTCTATGCGGTTAGCGGTGTGTCCATCTATTCATGTCCGCTTATGGCGCACCTACTACGGACCTTTAGCAATGGGGGGCCGGCCCGAATTATTTATGGAAGGTCTGATGATGATTTTTTTTTTTTTCTTCACCATCTCTTTCTCTCTCTGCCGGGGCGGCCAAGAGTGCTTTATGGACGGTTTAAAACATGACTATGGATGCAAATGCTCATTTTCCCTCGTGCACCTGGTGATTGAAACGTGCATCTGGTAACCCAAAAATTATAAAAGGGTTTTAAATACTTTTACCCCGTCATTCTATTGATATAGCCCGCTAGGGGAGTGCCCACTACGGCCCTCTCTCTGTCAGGGCCGTCCTTGGGTGCTTTTTACACACTTTAAGAAATCACGATGGATGCAGATTGCTATTACTCCTCCGTGCAACTGGTGATTGAAAACGTGCATCTGGTAACCCAAATTTCAAATATGGTTCAAAATGAATTTAAAGGCACCCCTCTCATTGTTGCCCGCTATGGGAGCACCCCACTAAGGCCCTGTCTCGGTCGGGCCCGTCCTGAGTGCTTTATAGACACTTTAAGAAATCGCGATGGATGCAGATTGCTATTAATCCTCCGTGCAACTGGTGATTGAAAATGTGCAACTGGTGATTGAAAACGTGCACCTGGTCACCCAAAACACGGTTCTCTATGCGGTTAGCGGTGTTCCATCTATTCATGTCCGCTTATGGCGCACCCTACTACGGACCTTTAGCAATGGGGGCCGGCCCGAATTATTTATGGAAGGTCTGATGATGATTTTTTTTTTTCACCATCTCTTTCTCTCTCTGCCGGGGCCGGCCAAGAGTGCTTTATGGACGGTTTAAACATGACTATGGATGCAAATGCTCATTTTCTCCGTGCACCTGGTGATTGAAAACGTGCATCTGTAAACCCAAAAATGTAAACCCAAAAACAAATAAAAGGGTTTTAAATATTTTACCGTCATCTATTGATATAGCCCGCTAGGGGAGTGCCCCACTACGGCCCTCTCTCTGTCAGGGCCGTCCTTGGGTGCTTTTTACACACTTTAAGAAATCACGATGGATGCAGATTGCTATTAATCCTCCGTGCAACTGGTGATTGAAAACGTGCATCTGGTAACCCAAAATTTCAAATATGGTTCAAAATGAATTAAAGGCACCCTCTCATTGTTGCCCGCTATGGGAGCACCCCACTAAGGCCCTGTCTCGGTCGGGCCGTCCTGAGTGCTTTATAGACACTTTAAGAAATCGCGATGGATGCAGATTGCTATTAATCCTCCGTGCAACTGGTGATTGAAAATGTGCAACTGGTGATTGAAAACGTGCACCTGGTCACCCAAACACGGTTCTCTATGCGGTTAGCGGTGTTCCATCTATTCATGTCCGCTTATGGCGCACCCTACTACGGACCTTTAGCAATGGGGGCCGGCCCGAATTATTTATGGAAGGTCTGATGATGATTTTTTTTTTTTTTCACCATCTCTTTCTCTCTCTGCCGGCCGGCCAAGAGTGCTTTATGGACGGTTTAAAACATGACTATGGATGCAAATGCTCATTTTCCTCCGTGCACCTGGTGATTGAAAACGTGCATCTGGTAACCCAAAAATTATAAAAGGGTTTTAAATACTTTTACCGTCATTCTATTGATATAGCCCGCTAGGGGAGTGCCCCACTACGGCCCTCTCTCTGTCAGGGCCGTCCTTGGGTGCTTTTTACACACTTTAAGAAATCACGATGGATGCAGATTGCTATTAATCCTCCGTGCAACTGGTGATTGAAAACGTGCATCTGGTAACCCAAAATTTCAAATATGGTTCAAAATGAATTTAAAGGCACCCCTCTCATTGTTGCCCGCTATGGGAGCACCCCACTAAGGCCCTGTCTCGGTCGGGCCCGTCCTGAGTGCTTTATAGACACTTTAAGAAATCGCGATGGATGCAGATTGCTATTAATCCTCCGTGCAACTGGTGATTGAAAATGTGCAACTGGTGATTGAAAACGTGCACCTGGTCACCCAAAACACGGTTCTCTATGCGGTTAGCGGTGTTCCATCTATTCATGTCCGCTTATGGCGCACCCTACTACGGACCTTTAGCAATGGGGCCGGCCCGAATTATTTATGGAAGGTCTGATGATGATTTTTTTTTTTTTCACCATCTCTTTCTCTCTCTGCCGGGCCGGCCAAGAGTGCTTTATGGACGGTTTAAAACATGACTATGGATGCAAATGCTCATTTTCCTCCGTGCACCTGGTGATTGAAAACGTGCATCTGGTAACCCAAAAATTATAAAAGGGTTTTAAATACTTTTACCCGTCATTCTATTGATATAGCCCGCTAGGGGAGTGCCCCACTACGGCCCTCTCTCTGTCAGGGCCGTCCTTGGGTGCTTTTTACACACTTTAAGAAATCACGATGGATGCAGATTGCTATTAATCCTCCGTGCAACTGGTGATTGAAAACGTGCATCTGGTAACCCAAAATTTCAAATATGGTTCAAAATGAATTTAAAGGCACCCCTCTCATTGTTGCCCGCTATGGGAGCACCCCACTAAGGCCCTGTCTCGGTCGGGCCCGTCCTGAGTGCTTTATAGACACTTTAAGAAATCGCGATGGATGCAGATTGCTATTAATCCTCCGTGCAACTGGTGATTGAAAATGTGCAACTGGTGATTGAAAACGTGCACTGGTCACCCAAAACACGGGTCTCTATGCGGTTAGCGGTGTTCCATCTATTCATGTCCGCTTATGGCGCACCCTACTACGGACCTTTAGCAATGGGGGCCGGCCCGAATTATTTATGGAAGGTCTGATGATGATTTTTTTTTTTTCACCATCTCTTTCTCTCTCTGCCGGGGCCGGCCAAGAGTGCTTTATGGACGGTTTAAAACATGACTATGGATGCAAATGCTCATTTCCTCCGTGCACCTGGTGATTGAAAACGTGCATCTGGTAACCCAAAAATTATAAAAGGGTTTTAAATACTTTTACCCGTCATTCTATTGATATAGCCCGCTAGGGGAGTGCCCCACTACGGCCCTCTCTCTGTCAGGGCCGTCCTTGGGTGCTTTTTACACACTTTAAGAAATCACGATGGATGCAGATTGCTATTAATCCTCCGTGCAACTGGTGATTGAAAACGTGCATCTGGTAACCCAAAATTTCAAATATGGTTCAAAATGAATTTAAAGGCACCCCTCTCATTGTTGCCCGCTATGGGAGCACCCCACTAAGGCCCTGTCTCGGTCGGGCCCGTCCTGAGTGCTTTATAGACACTTTAAGAAATCGCGATGGATGCAGATTGCTATTAATCCTCCGTGCAACTGGTGATTGAAAATGTGCAACTGGTGATTGAAAACGTGCACCTGGTCACCCAAAACACGGTTCTCTATGCGGTTAGCGGTGTTCCATCTATTCATGTCCGCTTATGGCGCACCCTACTACGGACCTTTAGCAATGGGGGCCGGCCCGAATTATTTATGGAAGGTCTGATGATGATTTTTTTTTTTTTTTCACCATCTCTTTCTCTCTCTGCCGGGGCCGGCCAAGAGTGCTTTATGGACGGTTTAACATGACTATGGATGCAAATGCTCATTTTCCTCCGTGCACCTGGTGATTGAAAACGTGCATCTGGTAACCCAAAAATTATAAAAGGGTTTTAAATACTTTTACCCGTCATTCTATTGATATAGCCCGCTAGGGGAGTGCCCCACTACGGCCCTCTCTCTGTCAGGGCCGTCCTTGGGTGCTTTTTACACACTTTAAGAAATCACGATGGATGCAGATTGCTATTAATCCTCCGTGCAACTGGTGATTGAAAACGTGCATCTGGTAACCCAAAATTTCAAATATGGTTCAAAATGAATTTAAAGGCACCCCTCTCATTGTTGCCGCTATGGGAGCACCCCACTAAGGCCCTGTCTCGGTCGGGCCCGTCCTGAGTGCTTTATAGACACTTTAAGAAATCGCGATGGATGCAGATTGCTATTAATCCTCCGTGCAACTGGTGATTGAAAATGTGCAACTGGTGATTGAAAACGTGCACCTGGTCACCCAAAACACGGTTCTCTATGCGGTTAGCGGTGTTCCATCTATTCATGTCCGCTTATGGCGCACCCTACTACGGACCTTTAGCAATGGGGGCGGCCCGAATTATTTATGGAAGGTCTGATGATGATTTTTTTTTTTTTCACCATCTCTTTCTCTCTCTGCCGGGCCGGCCAAGAGTGCTTTATGGACGGTTTAAAACATGACTATGGATGCAAATGCTCATTTTCCTCCGTGCACCTGGTGATTGAAAACGTGCATCTGGTAACCAAAAATTATAAAAGGGTTTTAAATACTTTTACCCGTCATTCTATTGATATAGCCCGCTAGGGGAGTGCCCCACTACGGCCCTCTCTCTGTCAGGGCCGTCCTTGGGTGCTTTTACACACTTTAAGAAATCACGATGGATGCAGATTGCTATTAATCCTCCGTGCAACTGGTGATTGAAAACGTGCATCTGGTAACCCAAAATTTCAAATATGGTTCAAAATGAATTTAAAGGCACCCCTCTCATTGTTGCCCGCTATGGGAGCACCCCACTAAGGCCCTGTCTCGGTCGGGCCCGTCCTGAGTGCTTTATAGACACTTTAAGAAATCGCGATGGATGCAGATTGCTATTAATCCTCCGTGCAACTGGTGATTGAAAATGTGCAACTGGTGATTGAAAACGTGCACCTGGTCACCAAAACACGGTTCTCTATGCGGTTAGCGGTGTTCCATCTATTCATGTCCGCTTATGGCGCACCCTACTACGGACCTTTAGCAATGGGGGCCGGCCCGAATTATTTATGGAAGGTCTGATGATTTTTTTTTTTTTCACCATCTCTTTCTCTCTCTGCCGGGGCCGGCCAAGAGTGCTTTATGGACGGTTTAAAACATGACTATGGATGCAAATGCTCATTTTCCTCCGTGCACCTGGTGATTGAAAACGTGCATCTGGTAACCCAAAAATTATAAAAGGGTTTTAAATACTTTTACCCGTCATTCTATTGATATAGCCCGCTAGGGGAGTGCCCCACTACGGCCCTCTCTCTGTCAGGGCCGTCCTTGGGTGCTTTTTACACACTTTAAGAAATCACGATGGATGCAGATTGCTATTAATCCTCCGTGCAACTGGTGATTGAAAACGTGCATCTGGTAACCCAAAATTTCAAATATGGTTCAAAATGAATTTAAAGGCACCCCTCTCATTGTTGCCCGCTATGGGAGCACCCCACTAAGGCCCTGTCTCGGTCGGGCCCGTCCTGAGTGCTTTATAGACACTTTAAGAAATCGCGATGGATGCAGATTGCTATTAATCCTCCGTGCAACTGGTGATTGAAAATGTGCAACTGGTGATTGAAAACGTGCACCTGGTCACCCAAAACACGGTTCTCTATGCGGTTAGCGGTGTTCCATCTATTCATGTCCGCTTATGGCGCACCCTACTACGGACCTTTAGCAATGGGGGCCGGCCCGAATTATTTATGGAAGGTCTGATGATGATTTTTTTTTTTTTTCACCATCTCTTTCTCTCTCTGCCGGGGCCGGCCAAGAGTGCTTTATGGACGGTTTAAAACATGACTATGGATGCAAATGCTCATTTTCCTCCGTGCACCTGGTGATTGAAAACGTGCATCTGGTAACCCAAAAATTATAAAAGGGTTTTAAATACTTTTACCCGTCATTCTATTGATATAGCCCGCTAGGGGAGTGCCCCACTACGGCCCTCTCTCTGTCAGGGCCGTCCTTGGGTGCTTTTTACACACTTTAAGAAATCACGATGGATGCAGATTGCTATTAATCCTCCGTGCAACTGGTGATTGAAAACGTGCATCTGGTAACCCAAAATTTCAAATATGGTTCAAAATGAATTTAAAGGCACCCCTCTCATTGTTGCCCGCTATGGGAGCACCCCACTAAGGCCCTGTCTCGGTCGGGCCCGTCCTGAGTGCTTTATAGACACTTTAAGAAATCGCGATGGATGCAGATTGCTATTAATCCTCCGTGCAACTGGTGATTGAAAATGTGCAACTGGTGATTGAAAACGTGCACCTGGTCACCCAAAACACGGTTCTCTATGCGGTTAGCGGTGTTCCATCTATTCATGTCCGCTTATGGCGCACCCTACTACGGACCTTTAGCAATGGGGGCCGGCCCGAATTATTTATGGAAGGTCTGATGATGATTTTTTTTTTTTTTCACCATCTCTTTCTCTCTCTGCCGGGGCCGGCCAAGAGTGCTTTATGGACGGTTTAAAACATGACTATGGATGCAAATGCTCATTTTCCTCCGTGCACCTGGTGATTGAAAACGTGCATCTGGTAACCCAAAAATTATAAAAGGGTTTTAAATACTTTTACCCGTCATTCTATTGATATAGCCCGCTAGGGGAGTGCCCCACTACGGCCCTCTCTCTGTCAGGGCCGTCCTTGGGTGCTTTTTACACACTTTAAGAAATCACGATGGATGCAGATTGCTATTAATCCTCCGTGCAACTGGTGATTGAAAACGTGCATCTGGTAACCCAAAATTTCAAATATGGTTCAAAATGAATTTAAAGGCACCCCTCTCATTGTTGCCCGCTATGGGAGCACCCCACTAAGGCCCTGTCTCGGTCGGGCCCGTCCTGAGTGCTTTATAGACACTTTAAGAAATCGCGATGGATGCAGATTGCTATTAATCCTCCGTGCAACTGGTGATTGAAAATGTGCAACTGGTGATTGAAAACGTGCACCTGGTCACCCAAAACACGGTTCTCTATGCGGTTAGCGGTGTTCCATCTATTCATGTCCGCTTATGGCGCACCCTACTACGGACCTTTAGCAATGGGGGCCGGCCCGAATTATTTATGGAAGGTCTGATGATGATTTTTTTTTTTTTTCACCATCTCTTTCTCTCTCTGCCGGGGCCGGCCAAGAGTGCTTTATGGACGGTTTAAAACATGACTATGGATGCAAATGCTCATTTTCCTCCGTGCACCTGGTGATTGAAAACGTGCATCTGGTAACCCAAAAATTATAAAAGGGTTTTAAATACTTTTACCCGTCATTCTATTGATATAGCCCGCTAGGGGAGTGCCCCACTACGGCCCTCTCTCTGTCAGGGCCGTCCTTGGGTGCTTTTTACACACTTTAAGAAATCACGATGGATGCAGATTGCTATTAATCCTCCGTGCAACTGGTGATTGAAAACGTGCATCTGGTAACCCAAAATTTCAAATATGGTTCAAAATGAATTTAAAGGCACCCCTCTCATTGTTGCCCGCTATGGGAGCACCCCACTAAGGCCCTGTCTCGGTCGGGCCCGTCCTGAGTGCTTTATAGACACTTTAAGAAATCGCGATGGATGCAGATTGCTATTAATCCTCCGTGCAACTGGTGATTGAAAATGTGCAACTGGTGATTGAAAACGTGCACCTGGTCACCCAAAACACGGTTCTCTATGCGGTTAGCGGTGTTCCATCTATTCATGTCCGCTTATGGCGCACCCTACTACGGACCTTTAGCAATGGGGGCCGGCCCGAATTATTTATGGAAGGTCTGATGATGATTTTTTTTTTTTTTCACCATCTCTTTCTCTCTCTGCCGGGGCCGGCCAAGAGTGCTTTATGGACGGTTTAAAACATGACTATGGATGCAAATGCTCATTTTCCTCCGTGCACCTGGTGATTGAAAACGTGCATCTGGTAACCCAAAAATTATAAAAGGGTTTTAAATACTTTTACCCGTCATTCTATTGATATAGCCCGCTAGGGGAGTGCCCCACTACGGCCCTCTCTCTGTCAGGGCCGTCCTTGGGTGCTTTTTACACACTTTAAGAAATCACGATGGATGCAGATTGCTATTAATCCTCCGTGCAACTGGTGATTGAAAACGTGCATCTGGTAACCCAAAATTTCAAATATGGTTCAAAATGAATTTAAAGGCACCCCTCTCATTGTTGCCCGCTATGGGAGCACCCCACTAAGGCCCTGTCTCGGTCGGGCCCGTCCTGAGTGCTTTATAGACACTTTAAGAAATCGCGATGGATGCAGATTGCTATTAATCCTCCGTGCAACTGGTGATTGAAAATGTGCAACTGGTGATTGAAAACGTGCACCTGGTCACCCAAAACACGGTTCTCTATGCGGTTAGCGGTGTTCCATCTATTCATGTCCGCTTATGGCGCACCCTACTACGGACCTTTAGCAATGGGGGCCGGCCCGAATTATTTATGGAAGGTCTGATGATGATTTTTTTTTTTTTTCACCATCTCTTTCTCTCTCTGCCGGGGCCGGCCAAGAGTGCTTTATGGACGGTTTAAAACATGACTATGGATGCAAATGCTCATTTTCCTCCGTGCACCTGGTGATTGAAAACGTGCATCTGGTAACCCAAAAATTATAAAAGGGTTTTAAATACTTTTACCCGTCATTCTATTGATATAGCCCGCTAGGGGAGTGCCCCACTACGGCCCTCTCTCTGTCAGGGCCGTCCTTGGGTGCTTTTTACACACTTTAAGAAATCACGATGGATGCAGATTGCTATTAATCCTCCGTGCAACTGGTGATTGAAAACGTGCATCTGGTAACCCAAAATTTCAAATATGGTTCAAAATGAATTTAAAGGCACCCCTCTCATTGTTGCCCGCTATGGGAGCACCCCACTAAGGCCCTGTCTCGGTCGGGCCCGTCCTGAGTGCTTTATAGACACTTTAAGAAATCGCGATGGATGCAGATTGCTATTAATCCTCCGTGCAACTGGTGATTGAAAATGTGCAACTGGTGATTGAAAACGTGCACCTGGTCACCCAAAACACGGTTCTCTATGCGGTTAGCGGTGTTCCATCTATTCATGTCCGCTTATGGCGCACCCTACTACGGACCTTTAGCAATGGGGGCCGGCCCGAATTATTTATGGAAGGTCTGATGATGATTTTTTTTTTTTTCACCATCTCTTTCTCTCTCTGCCGGGCCGGCCAAGAGTGCTTTATGGACGGTTTAAAACATGACTATGGATGCAAATGCTCATTTTCCTCCGTGCACCTGGTGATTGAAAACGTGCATCTGGTAACCCAAAAATTATAAAAGGGTTTTAAATACTTTTACCCGTCATTCTATTGATATAGCCCGCTAGGGGAGTGCCCCACTACGGCCCTCTCTCTGTCAGGGCCGTCCTTGGGTGCTTTTTACACACTTTAAGAAATCACGATGGATGCAGATTGCTATTAATCCTCCGTGCAACTGGTGATTGAAAACGTGCATCTGGTAACCCAAAATTTCAAATATGGTTCAAAATGAATTTAAAGGCACCCCTCTCATTGTTGCCCGCTATGGGAGCACCCCACTAAGGCCCTGTCTCGGTCGGGCCCGTCCTGAGTGCTTTATAGACACTTTAAGAAATCGCGATGGATGCAGATTGCTATTAATCCTCCGTGCAACTGGTGATTGAAAATGTGCAACTGGTGATTGAAAACGTGCACCTGGTCACCCAAAACACGGTTCTCTATGCGGTTAGCGGTGTTCCATCTATTCATGTCCGCTTATGGCGCACCCTACTACGGACCTTTAGCAATGGGGGCCGGCCCGAATTATTTATGGAAGGTCTGATGATGATTTTTTTTTTTTTTCACCATCTCTTTCTCTCTCTGCCGGGGCCGGCCAAGAGTGCTTTATGGACGGTTTAAAACATGACTATGGATGCAAATGCTCATTTTCCTCCGTGCACCTGGTGATTGAAAACGTGCATCTGGTAACCCAAAAATTATAAAAGGGTTTTAAATACTTTTACCCGTCATTCTATTGATATAGCCCGCTAGGGGAGTGCCCCACTACGGCCCTCTCTCTGTCAGGGCCGTCCTTGGGTGCTTTTTACACACTTTAAGAAATCACGATGGATGCAGATTGCTATTAATCCTCCGTGCAACTGGTGATTGAAAACGTGCATCTGGTAACCCAAAATTTCAAATATGGTTCAAAATGAATTTAAAGGCACCCCTCTCATTGTTGCCCGCTATGGGAGCACCCCACTAAGGCCCTGTCTCGGTCGGGCCCGTCCTGAGTGCTTTATAGACACTTTAAGAAATCGCGATGGATGCAGATTGCTATTAATCCTCCGTGCAACTGGTGATTGAAAATGTGCAACTGGTGATTGAAAACGTGCACCTGGTCACCCAAAACACGGTTCTCTATGCGGTTAGCGGTGTTCCATCTATTCATGTCCGCTTATGGCGCACCCTACTACGGACCTTTAGCAATGGGGGCCGGCCCGAATTATTTATGGAAGGTCTGATGATGATTTTTTTTTTTTTCACCATCTCTTTCTCTCTCTGCCGGGGCCGGCCAAGAGTGCTTTATGGACGGTTTAAAACATGACTATGGATGCAAATGCTCATTTTCCTCCGTGCACCTGGTGATTGAAAACGTGCATCTGGTAACCCAAAAATTATAAAAGGGTTTTAAATACTTTTACCCGTCATTCTATTGATATAGCCCGCTAGGGGAGTGCCCCACTACGGCCCTCTCTCTGTCAGGGCCGTCCTTGGGTGCTTTTTACACACTTTAAGAAATCACGATGGATGCAGATTGCTATTAATCCTCCGTGCAACTGGTGATTGAAAACGTGCATCTGGTAACCCAAAATTTCAAATATGGTTCAAAATGAATTTAAAGGCACCCCTCTCATTGTTGCCCGCTATGGGAGCACCCCACTAAGGCCCTGTCTCGGTCGGGCCCGTCCTGAGTGCTTTATAGACACTTTAAGAAATCGCGATGGATGCAGATTGCTATTAATCCTCCGTGCAACTGGTGATTGAAAATGTGCAACTGGTGATTGAAAACGTGCACCTGGTCACCCAAAACACGGTTCTCTATGCGGTTAGCGGTGTTCCATCTATTCATGTCCGCTTATGGCGCACCCTACTACGGACCTTTAGCAATGGGGGCCGGCCCGAATTATTTATGGAAGGTCTGATGATGATTTTTTTTTTTTTTCACCATCTCTTTCTCTCTCTGCCGGGGCCGGCCAAGAGTGCTTTATGGACGGTTTAAAACATGACTATGGATGCAAATGCTCATTTTCCTCCGTGCACCTGGTGATTGAAAACGTGCATCTGGTAACCCAAAAATTATAAAAGGGTTTTAAATACTTTTACCCGTCATTCTATTGATATAGCCCGCTAGGGGAGTGCCCCACTACGGCCCTCTCTCTGTCAGGGCCGTCCTTGGGTGCTTTTTACACACTTTAAGAAATCACGATGGATGCAGATTGCTATTAATCCTCCGTGCAACTGGTGATTGAAAACGTGCATCTGGTAACCCAAAATTTCAAATATGGTTCAAAATGAATTTAAAGGCACCCCTCTCATTGTTGCCCGCTATGGGAGCACCCCACTAAGGCCCTGTCTCGGTCGGGCCCGTCCTGAGTGCTTTATAGACACTTTAAGAAATCGCGATGGATGCAGATTGCTATTAATCCTCCGTGCAACTGGTGATTGAAAATGTGCAACTGGTGATTGAAAACGTGCACCTGGTCACCCAAAACACGGTTCTCTATGCGGTTAGCGGTGTTCCATCTATTCATGTCCGCTTATGGCGCACCCTACTACGGACCTTTAGCAATGGGGGCCGGCCCGAATTATTTATGGAAGGTCTGATGATGATTTTTTTTTTTTTCACCATCTCTTTCTCTCTCTGCCGGGGCCGGCCAAGAGTGCTTTATGGACGGTTTAAAACATGACTATGGATGCAAATGCTCATTTTCCTCCGTGCACCTGGTGATTGAAAACGTGCATCTGGTAACCCAAAAATTATAAAAGGGTTTTAAATACTTTTACCCGTCATTCTATTGATATAGCCCGCTAGGGGAGTGCCCCACTACGGCCCTCTCTCTGTCAGGGCCGTCCTTGGGTGCTTTTTACACACTTTAAGAAATCACGATGGATGCAGATTGCTATTAATCCTCCGTGCAACTGGTGATTGAAAACGTGCATCTGGTAACCCAAAATTTCAAATATGGTTCAAAATGAATTTAAAGGCACCCCTCTCATTGTTGCCCGCTATGGGAGCACCCCACTAAGGCCCTGTCTCGGTCGGGCCCGTCCTGAGTGCTTTATAGACACTTTAAGAAATCGCGATGGATGCAGATTGCTATTAATCCTCCGTGCAACTGGTGATTGAAAATGTGCAACTGGTGATTGAAAACGTGCACCTGGTCACCCAAAACACGGTTCTCTATGCGGTTAGCGGTGTTCCATCTATTCATGTCCGCTTATGGCGCACCCTACTACGGACCTTTAGCAATGGGGGCCGGCCCGAATTATTTATGGAAGGTCTGATGATGATTTTTTTTTTTTTTCACCATCTCTTTCTCTCTCTGCCGGGGCCGGCCAAGAGTGCTTTATGGACGGTTTAAAACATGACTATGGATGCAAATGCTCATTTTCCTCCGTGCACCTGGTGATTGAAAACGTGCATCTGGTAACCCAAAAATTATAAAAGGGTTTTAAATACTTTTACCCGTCATTCTATTGATATAGCCCGCTAGGGGAGTGCCCCACTACGGCCCTCTCTCTGTCAGGGCCGTCCTTGGGTGCTTTTTACACACTTTAAGAAATCACGATGGATGCAGATTGCTATTAATCCTCCGTGCAACTGGTGATTGAAAACGTGCATCTGGTAACCCAAAATTTCAAATATGGTTCAAAATGAATTTAAAGGCACCCCTCTCATTGTTGCCCGCTATGGGAGCACCCCACTAAGGCCCTGTCTCGGTCGGGCCCGTCCTGAGTGCTTTATAGACACTTTAAGAAATCGCGATGGATGCAGATTGCTATTAATCCTCCGTGCAACTGGTGATTGAAAATGTGCAACTGGTGATTGAAAACGTGCACCTGGTCACCCAAAACACGGTTCTCTATGCGGTTAGCGGTGTTCCATCTATTCATGTCCGCTTATGGCGCACCCTACTACGGACCTTTAGCAATGGGGGCCGGCCCGAATTATTTATGGAAGGTCTGATGATGATTTTTTTTTTTTTTCACCATCTCTTTCTCTCTCTGCCGGGGCCGGCCAAGAGTGCTTTATGGACGGTTTAAAACATGACTATGGATGCAAATGCTCATTTTCCTCCGTGCACCTGGTGATTGAAAACGTGCATCTGGTAACCCAAAAATTATAAAAGGGTTTTAAATACTTTTACCCGTCATTCTATTGATATAGCCCGCTAGGGGAGTGCCCCACTACGGCCCTCTCTCTGTCAGGGCCGTCCTTGGGTGCTTTTTACACACTTTAAGAAATCACGATGGATGCAGATTGCTATTAATCCTCCGTGCAACTGGTGATTGAAAACGTGCATCTGGTAACCCAAAATTTCAAATATGGTTCAAAATGAATTTAAAGGCACCCCTCTCATTGTTGCCCGCTATGGGAGCACCCCACTAAGGCCCTGTCTCGGTCGGGCCCGTCCTGAGTGCTTTATAGACACTTTAAGAAATCGCGATGGATGCAGATTGCTATTAATCCTCCGTGCAACTGGTGATTGAAAATGTGCAACTGGTGATTGAAAACGTGCACCTGGTCACCCAAAACACGGTTCTCTATGCGGTTAGCGGTGTTCCATCTATTCATGTCCGCTTATGGCGCACCCTACTACGGACCTTTAGCAATGGGGGCCGGCCCGAATTATTTATGGAAGGTCTGATGATGATTTTTTTTTTTTTCACCATCTCTTTCTCTCTCTGCCGGGGCCGGCCAAGAGTGCTTTATGGACGGTTTAAAACATGACTATGGATGCAAATGCTCATTTTCCTCCGTGCACCTGGTGATTGAAAACGTGCATCTGGTAACCCAAAAATTATAAAAGGGTTTTAAATACTTTTACCCGTCATTCTATTGATATAGCCCGCTAGGGGAGTGCCCCACTACGGCCCTCTCTCTGTCAGGGCCGTCCTTGGGTGCTTTTTACACACTTTAAGAAATCACGATGGATGCAGATTGCTATTAATCCTCCGTGCAACTGGTGATTGAAAACGTGCATCTGGTAACCCAAAATTTCAAATATGGTTCAAAATGAATTTAAAGGCACCCCTCTCATTGTTGCCCGCTATGGGAGCACCCCACTAAGGCCCTGTCTCGGTCGGGCCCGTCCTGAGTGCTTTATAGACACTTTAAGAAATCGCGATGGATGCAGATTGCTATTAATCCTCCGTGCAACTGGTGATTGAAAATGTGCAACTGGTGATTGAAAACGTGCACCTGGTCACCCAAAACACGGTTCTCTATGCGGTTAGCGGTGTTCCATCTATTCATGTCCGCTTATGGCGCACCCTACTACGGACCTTTAGCAATGGGGGCCGGCCCGAATTATTTATGGAAGGTCTGATGATGATTTTTTTTTTTTTCACCATCTCTTTCTCTCTCTGCCGGGGCCGGCCAAGAGTGCTTTATGGACGGTTTAAAACATGACTATGGATGCAAATGCTCATTTTCCTCCGTGCACCTGGTGATTGAAAACGTGCATCTGGTAACCCAAAAATTATAAAAGGGTTTTAAATACTTTTACCCGTCATTCTATTGATATAGCCCGCTAGGGGAGTGCCCCACTACGGCCCTCTCTCTGTCAGGGCCGTCCTTGGGTGCTTTTTACACACTTTAAGAAATCACGATGGATGCAGATTGCTATTAATCCTCCGTGCAACTGGTGATTGAAAACGTGCATCTGGTAACCCAAAATTTCAAATATGGTTCAAAATGAATTTAAAGGCACCCCTCTCATTGTTGCCCGCTATGGGAGCACCCCACTAAGGCCCTGTCTCGGTCGGGCCCGTCCTGAGTGCTTTATAGACACTTTAAGAAATCGCGATGGATGCAGATTGCTATTAATCCTCCGTGCAACTGGTGATTGAAAATGTGCAACTGGTGATTGAAAACGTGCACCTGGTCACCCAAAACACGGTTCTCTATGCGGTTAGCGGTGTTCCATCTATTCATGTCCGCTTATGGCGCACCCTACTACGGACCTTTAGCAATGGGGGCCGGCCCGAATTATTTATGGAAGGTCTGATGATGATTTTTTTTTTTTTTTCACCATCTCTTTCTCTCTCTGCCGGGGCCGGCCAAGAGTGCTTTATGGACGGTTTAAAACATGACTATGGATGCAAATGCTCATTTTCCTCCGTGCACCTGGTGATTGAAAACGTGCATCTGGTAACCCAAAAATTATAAAAGGGTTTTAAATACTTTTACCCGTCATTCTATTGATATAGCCCGCTAGGGGAGTGCCCCACTACGGCCCTCTCTCTGTCAGGGCCGTCCTTGGGTGCTTTTTACACACTTTAAGAAATCACGATGGATGCAGATTGCTATTAATCCTCCGTGCAACTGGTGATTGAAAACGTGCATCTGGTAACCCAAAATTTCAAATATGGTTCAAAATGAATTTAAAGGCACCCCTCTCATTGTTGCCCGCTATGGGAGCACCCCACTAAGGCCCTGTCTCGGTCGGGCCCGTCCTGAGTGCTTTATAGACACTTTAAGAAATCGCGATGGATGCAGATTGCTATTAATCCTCCGTGCAACTGGTGATTGAAAATGTGCAACTGGTGATTGAAAACGTGCACCTGGTCACCCAAAACACGGTTCTCTATGCGGTTAGCGGTGTTCCATCTATTCATGTCCGCTTATGGCGCACCCTACTACGGACCTTTAGCAATGGGGGCCGGCCCGAATTATTTATGGAAGGTCTGATGATGATTTTTTTTTTTTTTCACCATCTCTTTCTCTCTCTGCCGGGGCCGGCCAAGAGTGCTTTATGGACGGTTTAAAACATGACTATGGATGCAAATGCTCATTTTCCTCCGTGCACCTGGTGATTGAAAACGTGCATCTGGTAACCCAAAAATTATAAAAGGGTTTTAAATACTTTTACCCGTCATTCTATTGATATAGCCCGCTAGGGGAGTGCCCCACTACGGCCCTCTCTCTGTCAGGGCCGTCCTTGGGTGCTTTTTACACACTTTAAGAAATCACGATGGATGCAGATTGCTATTAATCCTCCGTGCAACTGGTGATTGAAAACGTGCATCTGGTAACCCAAAATTTCAAATATGGTTCAAAATGAATTTAAAGGCACCCCTCTCATTGTTGCCCGCTATGGGAGCACCCCACTAAGGCCCTGTCTCGGTCGGGCCCGTCCTGAGTGCTTTATAGACACTTTAAGAAATCGCGATGGATGCAGATTGCTATTAATCCTCCGTGCAACTGGTGATTGAAAATGTGCAACTGGTGATTGAAAACGTGCACCTGGTCACCCAAAACACGGTTCTCTATGCGGTTAGCGGTGTTCCATCTATTCATGTCCGCTTATGGCGCACCCTACTACGGACCTTTAGCAATGGGGGCCGGCCCGAATTATTTATGGAAGGTCTGATGATGATTTTTTTTTTTTTTCACCATCTCTTTCTCTCTCTGCCGGGGCCGGCCAAGAGTGCTTTATGGACGGTTTAAAACATGACTATGGATGCAAATGCTCATTTTCCTCCGTGCACCTGGTGATTGAAAACGTGCATCTGGTAACCCAAAAATTATAAAAGGGTTTTAAATACTTTTACCCGTCATTCTATTGATATAGCCCGCTAGGGGAGTGCCCCACTACGGCCCTCTCTCTGTCAGGGCCGTCCTTGGGTGCTTTTTACACACTTTAAGAAATCACGATGGATGCAGATTGCTATTAATCCTCCGTGCAACTGGTGATTGAAAACGTGCATCTGGTAACCCAAAATTTCAAATATGGTTCAAAATGAATTTAAAGGCACCCCTCTCATTGTTGCCCGCTATGGGAGCACCCCACTAAGGCCCTGTCTCGGTCGGGCCCGTCCTGAGTGCTTTATAGACACTTTAAGAAATCGCGATGGATGCAGATTGCTATTAATCCTCCGTGCAACTGGTGATTGAAAATGTGCAACTGGTGATTGAAAACGTGCACCTGGTCACCCAAAACACGGTTCTCTATGCGGTTAGCGGTGTTCCATCTATTCATGTCCGCTTATGGCGCACCCTACTACGGACCTTTAGCAATGGGGGCCGGCCCGAATTATTTATGGAAGGTCTGATGATGATTTTTTTTTTTTTTCACCATCTCTTTCTCTCTCTGCCGGGGCCGGCCAAGAGTGCTTTATGGACGGTTTAAAACATGACTATGGATGCAAATGCTCATTTTCCTCCGTGCACCTGGTGATTGAAAACGTGCATCTGGTAACCCAAAAATTATAAAAGGGTTTTAAATACTTTTACCCGTCATTCTATTGATATAGCCCGCTAGGGGAGTGCCCCACTACGGCCCTCTCTCTGTCAGGGCCGTCCTTGGGTGCTTTTTACACACTTTAAGAAATCACGATGGATGCAGATTGCTATTAATCCTCCGTGCAACTGGTGATTGAAAACGTGCATCTGGTAACCCAAAAATTATAAAACGGTTTTAAATACTTTTACCGGTCATTCTATTGATATAGCCCGCTATGGGAGCACCCCACTAAGGCCCTGTCTCGGTCGGGGCCGTCCTTCAGTGCTTTATATACAGTTTCATATATTACGATGGATGCAGATTGTGATTGTTTTCCAAAAGACCCGTGTGCATCTGGTAACCCAAAAATTATAAAACTGTTTTAAATCATTTTACCGGTCATTCTATTGATATAGCCCGCTAGGGGAGTACCCTACTACGGCCCTCTCTCGGTCAGGCCCGTCCTTAGGTGCTTTATATACAGTTTAAGATATTACGATGGATGCAGATTGTGATTGTTTTCCAAAAGACCCGTGTGCATCTGGTAACCCAAAAATTAAAATATGGTTCAAAACCCGGGTAACACCACTCTATTTACGGACATGACAGTAGAGCTTACCCCCTGGAGCTATTGACCTCCAGGCTTGTAGGCCCTTACTCACCACCCGGGTATCACCCCTCTATTTCGGGGATGATACCAGCAGGGGACCCCCCCCACCTCCACAACCTCGCATACCAGGTGAACCAGGGCACCCACACTTAAGCACCCCTCCTCGGACATTAAAGCAGATAACCGCGCTGTTATGAACCGCGTGCACCTGGTCACCCAAATGGAACTTGTGCACCTGGTCACCCAAAAGGACCGGCGTGCACCTGGTCACCCAAAGGCCGGCGTGCACCTGGTCACCCAAAAGGACCATGTGCACCTGGTCACCCAAAGGCCGGCGTGCACCTGGTCACCCAAAAGGACCGTGTGCACCTGGTCACCCAAAGGCCGGCGTGCACCTGGTCACCCAAAGGACCATGTGCACCTGGTCACCCAAAAGGACCATGTGCACCTGGTCACCCAAAGGCCGGCGTGCACCTGGTCACCCAAAAGGACCATGTGCACCTGGTCACCCAAAGGCCGGCGTGCACCTGGTCACCCAAAGGACCATGTGCACCTGGTCACCCAAAAGGACCATGTGCACCTGGTCACCCAAAGGCCGGCGTGCACCTGGTCACCCAAAGGACCATGTGCACCTGGTCACCCAAAGGCCGGCGTGCACCTGGTCACCCAAAGGACCATGTGCACCTGGTCACCCAAAGGCCGGCGTGCACCTGGTCACCCAAAGGACCATGTGCACCTGGTCACCCAAAAGGACCATGTGCACCTGGTCACCCAAAGGCCGGCGTGCACCTGGTCACCCAAAGGACCATGTGCACCTGGTCACCCAAAGGCCGGCGTGCACCTGGTCACCCAAAGGACCATGTGCACCTGGTCACCCAAAGGCCGGCGTGCACCTGGTCACCCAAAGGACCATGTGCACCTGGTCACCCAAAAGGACCATGTGCACCTGGTCACCCAAAGGCCGGCGTGCACCTGGTCACCCAAAGGACCATGTGCACCTGGTCACCCAAAAGAACCGTGTGCAC
>NW_023494067.1:27500-35000 GCF_013265735.2 Oncorhynchus mykiss | reverse complement strand
CCACCCCCGTCTCTCTAGGACATGGAAGTCCTGTTGCCAAAAACCAGGTTTCTGAAATCGCGCCGGTACCTGTCTGGTCGACCCGCCACTGAGTGTGTAATCCAAAACAGGCCAAATATCGATGAAGCCCTGAACCTCACAGGGCTTCTGTGCGCCCCACCATCGGGGGTCAAATTCAACAAAAACGTGATAAATCAAAAAGTACACATCCGATCTTGATGGGGTTTTTTTTGCACGAAAGTGCATAAATAGACGAGCATTTACATTCAATTAAAAACGTTTTTGTATAAAACATTTTAATAGGAAATCGTGTTTCAAGTTTTGGGAAAAAAGTGAATGTCACAGGATGCATAGGTTCCTGTGGATGCGAATTTTTTTTTACATTATGTAATTGTTGCCCATCACGAGAGAGGGTATGAGACGAAATTTGGGACCTCTAGCCCTTCGGGAAGTATTTTTAATCATTTTTTGAAAATTACAGAAATTGGTCGAAAAAATGACAGAGTCCCACTTTTCACAGCCGTGCACCTGGTGATTGAAAACGTGCATCTGGTAACCCAAAAATGCGGTTCTCAATGCGCTTGCCGGTGTTACAGATATACATGTCCGATAATGATGCACCCTACTACGGACCTTTTTCAATGGGGGTCGGCCTGAATTATTTATGGAAGGTATGATTACTTTTTTTTTCTCCGTGCAACTGGTGATTGAAAACGTGCACCTGGTCACCCAAAACACGGTTCTCTATGCGGTTAGCGGTGTTCCCGAGATTCATGTCCGATAATGATGCACCCTACTACGGACCTTTTCAATGGGGGCCGGTCCGAATTATTTATGGAAGGTATGATTTTTTTTTCTCTCTCCGTGCAACTGGTGATTGAAAACGTGCATCTGGTAACCCAAAACACGGTTCTCTATGCGGTTAGCGGTGTTCCCGAGATTCATGTCCGATAATGATGCACCCTACTACGGACCTTTTCAATGGGGGCCGGTCCGAATTATTTATGGAAGGTATGATTTTTTTTTTTTTCAACACTTTTCCCCTCTTTTTCTCTCTCTGCCGGGGCCGGCCCTGGGTGCTTTATGGACGGTTTAAAACATGACTATGGATGCAAATGCTCATTTTCCTCCGTGCACCTGGTGATTGAAAACGTGCATCTGGTAACCCAAAAATTATAAAAGGGTTTTAAATACTTTTACCCGTCATTCTATTGATATAGCCCGCTAGGGGAGTGCCCCACTACGGCCCTCTCTCTGTCAGGGCCGTCCTTGGGTGCTTTTTACACACTTTAAGAAATCACGATGGATGCAGATTGCTATTAATCCTCCGTGCAACTGGTGATTGAAAACGTGCATCTGGTAACCCAAAATTTCAAATATGGTTCAAAATGAATTTAAAGGCACCCCTCTCATTGTTGCCCGCTATGGGAGCACCCCACTAAGGCCCTGTCTCGGTCGGGCCCGTCCTGAGTGCTTTATAGACACTTTAAGAAATCGCGATGGATGCAGATTGCTATTAATCCTCCGTGCAACTGGTGATTGAAAATGTGCAACTGGTGATTGAAAACGTGCACCTGGTCACCCAAAACACGGTTCTCTATGCGGTTAGCGGTGTTCCATCTATTCATGTCCGCTTATGGCGCACCCTACTACGGACCTTTAGCAATGGGGGCCGGCCCGAATTATTTATGGAAGGTCTGATGATGATTTTTTTTTTTTTTCACCATCTCTTTCTCTCTCTGCCGGGGCCGGCCAAGAGTGCTTTATGGACGGTTTAAAACATGACTATGGATGCAAATGCTCATTTTCCTCCGTGCACCTGGTGATTGAAAACGTGCATCTGGTAACCCAAAAATTATAAAAGGGTTTTAAATACTTTTACCCGTCATTCTATTGATATAGCCCGCTAGGGGAGTGCCCCACTACGGCCCTCTCTCTGTCAGGGCCGTCCTTGGGTGCTTTTTACACACTTTAAGAAATCACGATGGATGCAGATTGCTATTAATCCTCCGTGCAACTGGTGATTGAAAACGTGCATCTGGTAACCCAAAATTTCAAATATGGTTCAAAATGAATTTAAAGGCACCCCTCTCATTGTTGCCCGCTATGGGAGCACCCCACTAAGGCCCTGTCTCGGTCGGGCCCGTCCTGAGTGCTTTATAGACACTTTAAGAAATCGCGATGGATGCAGATTGCTATTAATCCTCCGTGCAACTGGTGATTGAAAATGTGCAACTGGTGATTGAAAACGTGCACCTGGTCACCCAAAACACGGTTCTCTATGCGGTTAGCGGTGTTCCATCTATTCATGTCCGCTTATGGCGCACCCTACTACGGACCTTTAGCAATGGGGGCCGGCCCGAATTATTTATGGAAGGTCTGATGATGATTTTTTTTTTTTTTCACCATCTCTTTCTCTCTCTGCCGGGGCCGGCCAAGAGTGCTTTATGGACGGTTTAAAACATGACTATGGATGCAAATGCTCATTTTCCTCCGTGCACCTGGTGATTGAAAACGTGCATCTGGTAACCCAAAAATTATAAAAGGGTTTTAAATACTTTTACCCGTCATTCTATTGATATAGCCCGCTAGGGGAGTGCCCCACTACGGCCCTCTCTCTGTCAGGGCCGTCCTTGGGTGCTTTTTACACACTTTAAGAAATCACGATGGATGCAGATTGCTATTAATCCTCCGTGCAACTGGTGATTGAAAACGTGCATCTGGTAACCCAAAATTTCAAATATGGTTCAAAATGAATTTAAAGGCACCCCTCTCATTGTTGCCCGCTATGGGAGCACCCCACTAAGGCCCTGTCTCGGTCGGGCCCGTCCTGAGTGCTTTATAGACACTTTAAGAAATCGCGATGGATGCAGATTGCTATTAATCCTCCGTGCAACTGGTGATTGAAAATGTGCAACTGGTGATTGAAAACGTGCACCTGGTCACCCAAAACACGGTTCTCTATGCGGTTAGCGGTGTTCCATCTATTCATGTCCGCTTATGGCGCACCCTACTACGGACCTTTAGCAATGGGGGCCGGCCCGAATTATTTATGGAAGGTCTGATGATGATTTTTTTTTTTTTTCACCATCTCTTTCTCTCTCTGCCGGGGCCGGCCAAGAGTGCTTTATGGACGGTTTAAAACATGACTATGGATGCAAATGCTCATTTTCCTCCGTGCACCTGGTGATTGAAAACGTGCATCTGGTAACCCAAAAATTATAAAAGGGTTTTAAATACTTTTACCCGTCATTCTATTGATATAGCCCGCTAGGGGAGTGCCCCACTACGGCCCTCTCTCTGTCAGGGCCGTCCTTGGGTGCTTTTTACACACTTTAAGAAATCACGATGGATGCAGATTGCTATTAATCCTCCGTGCAACTGGTGATTGAAAACGTGCATCTGGTAACCCAAAATTTCAAATATGGTTCAAAATGAATTTAAAGGCACCCCTCTCATTGTTGCCCGCTATGGGAGCACCCCACTAAGGCCCTGTCTCGGTCGGGCCCGTCCTGAGTGCTTTATAGACACTTTAAGAAATCGCGATGGATGCAGATTGCTATTAATCCTCCGTGCAACTGGTGATTGAAAATGTGCAACTGGTGATTGAAAACGTGCACCTGGTCACCCAAAACACGGTTCTCTATGCGGTTAGCGGTGTTCCATCTATTCATGTCCGCTTATGGCGCACCCTACTACGGACCTTTAGCAATGGGGGCCGGCCCGAATTATTTATGGAAGGTCTGATGATGATTTTTTTTTTTTTCACCATCTCTTTCTCTCTCTGCCGGGGCCGGCCAAGAGTGCTTTATGGACGGTTTAAAACATGACTATGGATGCAAATGCTCATTTTCCTCCGTGCACCTGGTGATTGAAAACGTGCATCTGGTAACCCAAAAATTATAAAAGGGTTTTAAATACTTTTACCCGTCATTCTATTGATATAGCCCGCTAGGGGAGTGCCCCACTACGGCCCTCTCTCTGTCAGGGCCGTCCTTGGGTGCTTTTTACACACTTTAAGAAATCACGATGGATGCAGATTGCTATTAATCCTCCGTGCAACTGGTGATTGAAAACGTGCATCTGGTAACCCAAAATTTCAAATATGGTTCAAAATGAATTTAAAGGCACCCCTCTCATTGTTGCCCGCTATGGGAGCACCCCACTAAGGCCCTGTCTCGGTCGGGCCCGTCCTGAGTGCTTTATAGACACTTTAAGAAATCGCGATGGATGCAGATTGCTATTAATCCTCCGTGCAACTGGTGATTGAAAATGTGCAACTGGTGATTGAAAACGTGCACCTGGTCACCCAAAACACGGTTCTCTATGCGGTTAGCGGTGTTCCATCTATTCATGTCCGCTTATGGCGCACCCTACTACGGACCTTTAGCAATGGGGGCCGGCCCGAATTATTTATGGAAGGTCTGATGATGATTTTTTTTTTTTTCACCATCTCTTTCTCTCTCTGCCGGGGCCGGCCAAGAGTGCTTTATGGACGGTTTAAAACATGACTATGGATGCAAATGCTCATTTTCCTCCGTGCACCTGGTGATTGAAAACGTGCATCTGGTAACCCAAAAATTATAAAAGGGTTTTAAATACTTTTACCCGTCATTCTATTGATATAGCCCGCTAGGGGAGTGCCCCACTACGGCCCTCTCTCTGTCAGGGCCGTCCTTGGGTGCTTTTTACACACTTTAAGAAATCACGATGGATGCAGATTGCTATTAATCCTCCGTGCAACTGGTGATTGAAAACGTGCATCTGGTAACCCAAAATTTCAAATATGGTTCAAAATGAATTTAAAGGCACCCCTCTCATTGTTGCCCGCTATGGGAGCACCCCACTAAGGCCCTGTCTCGGTCGGGCCCGTCCTGAGTGCTTTATAGACACTTTAAGAAATCGCGATGGATGCAGATTGCTATTAATCCTCCGTGCAACTGGTGATTGAAAATGTGCAACTGGTGATTGAAAACGTGCACCTGGTCACCCAAAACACGGTTCTCTATGCGGTTAGCGGTGTTCCATCTATTCATGTCCGCTTATGGCGCACCCTACTACGGACCTTTAGCAATGGGGGCCGGCCCGAATTATTTATGGAAGGTCTGATGATGATTTTTTTTTTTTTCACCATCTCTTTCTCTCTCTGCCGGGGCCGGCCAAGAGTGCTTTATGGACGGTTTAAAACATGACTATGGATGCAAATGCTCATTTTCCTCCGTGCACCTGGTGATTGAAAACGTGCATCTGGTAACCCAAAAATTATAAAAGGGTTTTAAATACTTTTACCCGTCATTCTATTGATATAGCCCGCTAGGGGAGTGCCCCACTACGGCCCTCTCTCTGTCAGGGCCGTCCTTGGGTGCTTTTTACACACTTTAAGAAATCACGATGGATGCAGATTGCTATTAATCCTCCGTGCAACTGGTGATTGAAAACGTGCATCTGGTAACCCAAAATTTCAAATATGGTTCAAAATGAATTTAAAGGCACCCCTCTCATTGTTGCCCGCTATGGGAGCACCCCACTAAGGCCCTGTCTCGGTCGGGCCCGTCCTGAGTGCTTTATAGACACTTTAAGAAATCGCGATGGATGCAGATTGCTATTAATCCTCCGTGCAACTGGTGATTGAAAATGTGCAACTGGTGATTGAAAACGTGCACCTGGTCACCCAAAACACGGTTCTCTATGCGGTTAGCGGTGTTCCATCTATTCATGTCCGCTTATGGCGCACCCTACTACGGACCTTTAGCAATGGGGGCCGGCCCGAATTATTTATGGAAGGTCTGATGATGATTTTTTTTTTTTTCACCATCTCTTTCTCTCTCTGCCGGGGCCGGCCAAGAGTGCTTTATGGACGGTTTAAAACATGACTATGGATGCAAATGCTCATTTTCCTCCGTGCACCTGGTGATTGAAAACGTGCATCTGGTAACCCAAAAATTATAAAAGGGTTTTAAATACTTTTACCCGTCATTCTATTGATATAGCCCGCTAGGGGAGTGCCCCACTACGGCCCTCTCTCTGTCAGGGCCGTCCTTGGGTGCTTTTTACACACTTTAAGAAATCACGATGGATGCAGATTGCTATTAATCCTCCGTGCAACTGGTGATTGAAAACGTGCATCTGGTAACCCAAAAATTATAAAACGGTTTTAAATACTTTTACCGGTCATTCTATTGATATAGCCCGCTATGGGAGCACCCCACTAAGGCCCTGTCTCGGTCGGGGCCGTCCTTCAGTGCTTTATATACAGTTTCATATATTACGATGGATGCAGATTGTGATTGTTTTCCAAAAGACCCGTGTGCATCTGGTAACCCAAAAATTATAAAACTGTTTTAAATCATTTTACCGGTCATTCTATTGATATAGCCCGCTAGGGGAGTACCCTACTACGGCCCTCTCTCGGTCAGGCCCGTCCTTAGGTGCTTTATATACAGTTTAAGATATTACGATGGATGCAGATTGTGATTGTTTTCCAAAAGACCCGTGTGCATCTGGTAACCCAAAAATTAAAATATGGTTCAAAACCCGGGTAACACCACTCTATTTACGGACATGACAGTAGAGCTTACCCCCTGGAGCTATTGACCTCCAGGCTTGTAGGCCCTTACTCACCACCCGGGTATCACCCCTCTATTTCGGGGATGATACCAGCAGGGGACCCCCCCCACCTCCACAACCTCGCATACCAGGTGAACCAGGGCACCCACACTTAAGCACCCCTCCTCGGACATTAAAGCAGATAACCGCGCTGTTATGAACCGCGTGCACCTGGTCACCCAAATGGAACTTGTGCACCTGGTCACCCAAAAGGACCGGCGTGCACCTGGTCACCCAAAGGCCGGCGTGCACCTGGTCACCCAAAAGGACCATGTGCACCTGGTCACCCAAAGGCCGGCGTGCACCTGGTCACCCAAAAGGACCGTGTGCACCTGGTCACCCAAAGGCCGGCGTGCACCTGGTCACCCAAAGGACCATGTGCACCTGGTCACCCAAAAGGACCATGTGCACCTGGTCACCCAAAGGCCGGCGTGCACCTGGTCACCCAAAAGGACCATGTGCACCTGGTCACCCAAAGGCCGGCGTGCACCTGGTCACCCAAAGGACCATGTGCACCTGGTCACCCAAAAGGACCATGTGCACCTGGTCACCCAAAGGCCGGCGTGCACCTGGTCACCCAAAGGACCATGTGCACCTGGTCACCCAAAGGCCGGCGTGCACCTGGTCACCCAAAGGACCATGTGCACCTGGTCACCCAAAGGCCGGCGTGCACCTGGTCACCCAAAGGACCATGTGCACCTGGTCACCCAAAAGGACCATGTGCACCTGGTCACCCAAAGGCCGGCGTGCACCTGGTCACCCAAAGGACCATGTGCACCTGGTCACCCAAAGGCCGGCGTGCACCTGGTCACCCAAAGGACCATGTGCACCTGGTCACCCAAAGGCCGGCGTGCACCTGGTCACCCAAAGGACCATGTGCACCTGGTCACCCAA
>NW_023494067.1:7500-17500 GCF_013265735.2 Oncorhynchus mykiss | reverse complement strand
CGGGAAAATGTCCAAAGTACCATGGTTCTGAGGGTCTGACTTCCCTCAAAACTGTCCGTTACTCATTTTCTATTCGGACTGAGCAGTTTGACACCACCCCCGTCTCTCTAGGACATGGAAGTCCTGTTGCCAAAAACCAGGTTTCTGAAATCGCGCCGGTACCTGTCTGGTCGACCCGCCACTGAGTGTGTAATCCAAAACAGGCCAAATATCGATGAAGCCCTGAACCTCACAGGGCTTCTGTGCGCCCCACCATCGGGGGTCAAATTCAACAAAAACGTGATAAATCAAAAAGTACACATCCGATCTTGATGGGGTTTTTTTTGCACGAAAGTGCATAAATAGACGAGCATTTACATTCAATTAAAAACGTTTTTGTATAAAACATTTTAATAGGAAATCGTGTTTCAAGTTTTGGGAAAAAAGTGAATGTCACAGGATGCATAGGTTCCTGTGGATGCGAATTTTTTTTTACATTATGTAATTGTTGCCCATCACGAGAGAGGGTATGAGACGAAATTTGGGACCTCTAGCCCTTCGGGAAGTATTTTTAATCATTTTTTGAAAATTACAGAAATTGGTCGAAAAAATGACAGAGTCCCACTTTTCACAGCCGTGCACCTGGTGATTGAAAACGTGCATCTGGTAACCCAAAAATGCGGTTCTCAATGCGCTTGCCGGTGTTACAGATATACATGTCCGATAATGATGCACCCTACTACGGACCTTTTTCAATGGGGGTCGGCCTGAATTATTTATGGAAGGTATGATTACTTTTTTTTCTCCGTGCAACTGGTGATTGAAAACGTGCACCTGGTCACCCAAAACACGGTTCTCTATGCGGTTAGCGGTGTTCCCGAGATTCATGTCCGATAATGATGCACCCTACTACGGACCTTTTCAATGGGGGCCGGTCCGAATTATTTATGGAAGGTATGATTTTTTTTTTCTCTCTCCGTGCAACTGGTGATTGAAAACGTGCATCTGGTAACCCAAAACACGGTTCTCTATGCGGTTAGCGGTGTTCCCGAGATTCATGTCCGATAATGATGCACCCTACTACGGACCTTTTCAATGGGGGCCGGTCCGAATTATTTATGGAAGGTATGATTTTTTTTTTTTTCAACACTTTTCCCCTCTTTTTCTCTCTCTGCCGGGGCCGGCCCTGGGTGCTTTATGGACGGTTTAAAACATGACTATGGATGCAAATGCTCATTTTCCTCCGTGCACCTGGTGATTGAAAACGTGCATCTGGTAACCCAAAAATTATAAAAGGGTTTTAAATACTTTTACCCGTCATTCTATTGATATAGCCCGCTAGGGGAGTGCCCCACTACGGCCCTCTCTCTGTCAGGGCCGTCCTTGGGTGCTTTTTACACACTTTAAGAAATCACGATGGATGCAGATTGCTATTAATCCTCCGTGCAACTGGTGATTGAAAACGTGCATCTGGTAACCCAAAATTTCAAATATGGTTCAAAATGAATTTAAAGGCACCCCTCTCATTGTTGCCCGCTATGGGAGCACCCCACTAAGGCCCTGTCTCGGTCGGGCCCGTCCTGAGTGCTTTATAGACACTTTAAGAAATCGCGATGGATGCAGATTGCTATTAATCCTCCGTGCAACTGGTGATTGAAAATGTGCAACTGGTGATTGAAAACGTGCACCTGGTCACCCAAAACACGGTTCTCTATGCGGTTAGCGGTGTTCCATCTATTCATGTCCGCTTATGGCGCACCCTACTACGGACCTTTAGCAATGGGGGCCGGCCCGAATTATTTATGGAAGGTCTGATGATGATTTTTTTTTTTTTTTCACCATCTCTTTCTCTCTCTGCCGGGGCCGGCCAAGAGTGCTTTATGGACGGTTTAAAACATGACTATGGATGCAAATGCTCATTTTCCTCCGTGCACCTGGTGATTGAAAACGTGCATCTGGTAACCCAAAAATTATAAAAGGGTTTTAAATACTTTTACCCGTCATTCTATTGATATAGCCCGCTAGGGGAGTGCCCCACTACGGCCCTCTCTCTGTCAGGGCCGTCCTTGGGTGCTTTTTACACACTTTAAGAAATCACGATGGATGCAGATTGCTATTAATCCTCCGTGCAACTGGTGATTGAAAACGTGCATCTGGTAACCCAAAATTTCAAATATGGTTCAAAATGAATTTAAAGGCACCCCTCTCATTGTTGCCCGCTATGGGAGCACCCCACTAAGGCCCTGTCTCGGTCGGGCCCGTCCTGAGTGCTTTATAGACACTTTAAGAAATCGCGATGGATGCAGATTGCTATTAATCCTCCGTGCAACTGGTGATTGAAAATGTGCAACTGGTGATTGAAAACGTGCACCTGGTCACCCAAAACACGGTTCTCTATGCGGTTAGCGGTGTTCCATCTATTCATGTCCGCTTATGGCGCACCCTACTACGGACCTTTAGCAATGGGGGCCGGCCCGAATTATTTATGGAAGGTCTGATGATGATTTTTTTTTTTTTTTCACCATCTCTTTCTCTCTCTGCCGGGGCCGGCCAAGAGTGCTTTATGGACGGTTTAAAACATGACTATGGATGCAAATGCTCATTTTCCTCCGTGCACCTGGTGATTGAAAACGTGCATCTGGTAACCCAAAAATTATAAAAGGGTTTTAAATACTTTTACCCGTCATTCTATTGATATAGCCCGCTAGGGGAGTGCCCCACTACGGCCCTCTCTCTGTCAGGGCCGTCCTTGGGTGCTTTTTACACACTTTAAGAAATCACGATGGATGCAGATTGCTATTAATCCTCCGTGCAACTGGTGATTGAAAACGTGCATCTGGTAACCCAAAATTTCAAATATGGTTCAAAATGAATTTAAAGGCACCCCTCTCATTGTTGCCCGCTATGGGAGCACCCCACTAAGGCCCTGTCTCGGTCGGGCCCGTCCTGAGTGCTTTATAGACACTTTAAGAAATCGCGATGGATGCAGATTGCTATTAATCCTCCGTGCAACTGGTGATTGAAAATGTGCAACTGGTGATTGAAAACGTGCACCTGGTCACCCAAAACACGGTTCTCTATGCGGTTAGCGGTGTTCCATCTATTCATGTCCGCTTATGGCGCACCCTACTACGGACCTTTAGCAATGGGGGCCGGCCCGAATTATTTATGGAAGGTCTGATGATGATTTTTTTTTTTTTTCACCATCTCTTTCTCTCTCTGCCGGGGCCGGCCAAGAGTGCTTTATGGACGGTTTAAAACATGACTATGGATGCAAATGCTCATTTTCCTCCGTGCACCTGGTGATTGAAAACGTGCATCTGGTAACCCAAAAATTATAAAAGGGTTTTAAATACTTTTACCCGTCATTCTATTGATATAGCCCGCTAGGGGAGTGCCCCACTACGGCCCTCTCTCTGTCAGGGCCGTCCTTGGGTGCTTTTTACACACTTTAAGAAATCACGATGGATGCAGATTGCTATTAATCCTCCGTGCAACTGGTGATTGAAAACGTGCATCTGGTAACCCAAAATTTCAAATATGGTTCAAAATGAATTTAAAGGCACCCCTCTCATTGTTGCCCGCTATGGGAGCACCCCACTAAGGCCCTGTCTCGGTCGGGCCCGTCCTGAGTGCTTTATAGACACTTTAAGAAATCGCGATGGATGCAGATTGCTATTAATCCTCCGTGCAACTGGTGATTGAAAATGTGCAACTGGTGATTGAAAACGTGCACCTGGTCACCCAAAACACGGTTCTCTATGCGGTTAGCGGTGTTCCATCTATTCATGTCCGCTTATGGCGCACCCTACTACGGACCTTTAGCAATGGGGGCCGGCCCGAATTATTTATGGAAGGTCTGATGATGATTTTTTTTTTTTTTTCACCATCTCTTTCTCTCTCTGCCGGGGCCGGCCAAGAGTGCTTTATGGACGGTTTAAAACATGACTATGGATGCAAATGCTCATTTTCCTCCGTGCACCTGGTGATTGAAAACGTGCATCTGGTAACCCAAAAATTATAAAAGGGTTTTAAATACTTTTACCCGTCATTCTATTGATATAGCCCGCTAGGGGAGTGCCCCACTACGGCCCTCTCTCTGTCAGGGCCGTCCTTGGGTGCTTTTTACACACTTTAAGAAATCACGATGGATGCAGATTGCTATTAATCCTCCGTGCAACTGGTGATTGAAAACGTGCATCTGGTAACCCAAAATTTCAAATATGGTTCAAAATGAATTTAAAGGCACCCCTCTCATTGTTGCCCGCTATGGGAGCACCCCACTAAGGCCCTGTCTCGGTCGGGCCCGTCCTGAGTGCTTTATAGACACTTTAAGAAATCGCGATGGATGCAGATTGCTATTAATCCTCCGTGCAACTGGTGATTGAAAATGTGCAACTGGTGATTGAAAACGTGCACCTGGTCACCCAAAACACGGTTCTCTATGCGGTTAGCGGTGTTCCATCTATTCATGTCCGCTTATGGCGCACCCTACTACGGACCTTTAGCAATGGGGGCCGGCCCGAATTATTTATGGAAGGTCTGATGATGATTTTTTTTTTTTTTTCACCATCTCTTTCTCTCTCTGCCGGGGCCGGCCAAGAGTGCTTTATGGACGGTTTAAAACATGACTATGGATGCAAATGCTCATTTTCCTCCGTGCACCTGGTGATTGAAAACGTGCATCTGGTAACCCAAAAATTATAAAAGGGTTTTAAATACTTTTACCCGTCATTCTATTGATATAGCCCGCTAGGGGAGTGCCCCACTACGGCCCTCTCTCTGTCAGGGCCGTCCTTGGGTGCTTTTTACACACTTTAAGAAATCACGATGGATGCAGATTGCTATTAATCCTCCGTGCAACTGGTGATTGAAAACGTGCATCTGGTAACCCAAAATTTCAAATATGGTTCAAAATGAATTTAAAGGCACCCCTCTCATTGTTGCCCGCTATGGGAGCACCCCACTAAGGCCCTGTCTCGGTCGGGCCCGTCCTGAGTGCTTTATAGACACTTTAAGAAATCGCGATGGATGCAGATTGCTATTAATCCTCCGTGCAACTGGTGATTGAAAATGTGCAACTGGTGATTGAAAACGTGCACCTGGTCACCCAAAACACGGTTCTCTATGCGGTTAGCGGTGTTCCATCTATTCATGTCCGCTTATGGCGCACCCTACTACGGACCTTTAGCAATGGGGGCCGGCCCGAATTATTTATGGAAGGTCTGATGATGATTTTTTTTTTTTTTTTCACCATCTCTTTCTCTCTCTGCCGGGGCCGGCCAAGAGTGCTTTATGGACGGTTTAAAACATGACTATGGATGCAAATGCTCATTTTCCTCCGTGCACCTGGTGATTGAAAACGTGCATCTGGTAACCCAAAAATTATAAAAGGGTTTTAAATACTTTTACCCGTCATTCTATTGATATAGCCCGCTAGGGGAGTGCCCCACTACGGCCCTCTCTCTGTCAGGGCCGTCCTTGGGTGCTTTTTACACACTTTAAGAAATCACGATGGATGCAGATTGCTATTAATCCTCCGTGCAACTGGTGATTGAAAACGTGCATCTGGTAACCCAAAATTTCAAATATGGTTCAAAATGAATTTAAAGGCACCCCTCTCATTGTTGCCCGCTATGGGAGCACCCCACTAAGGCCCTGTCTCGGTCGGGCCCGTCCTGAGTGCTTTATAGACACTTTAAGAAATCGCGATGGATGCAGATTGCTATTAATCCTCCGTGCAACTGGTGATTGAAAATGTGCAACTGGTGATTGAAAACGTGCACCTGGTCACCCAAAACACGGTTCTCTATGCGGTTAGCGGTGTTCCATCTATTCATGTCCGCTTATGGCGCACCCTACTACGGACCTTTAGCAATGGGGGCCGGCCCGAATTATTTATGGAAGGTCTGATGATGATTTTTTTTTTTTTTTCACCATCTCTTTCTCTCTCTGCCGGGGCCGGCCAAGAGTGCTTTATGGACGGTTTAAAACATGACTATGGATGCAAATGCTCATTTTCCTCCGTGCACCTGGTGATTGAAAACGTGCATCTGGTAACCCAAAAATTATAAAAGGGTTTTAAATACTTTTACCCGTCATTCTATTGATATAGCCCGCTAGGGGAGTGCCCCACTACGGCCCTCTCTCTGTCAGGGCCGTCCTTGGGTGCTTTTTACACACTTTAAGAAATCACGATGGATGCAGATTGCTATTAATCCTCCGTGCAACTGGTGATTGAAAACGTGCATCTGGTAACCCAAAATTTCAAATATGGTTCAAAATGAATTTAAAGGCACCCCTCTCATTGTTGCCCGCTATGGGAGCACCCCACTAAGGCCCTGTCTCGGTCGGGCCCGTCCTGAGTGCTTTATAGACACTTTAAGAAATCGCGATGGATGCAGATTGCTATTAATCCTCCGTGCAACTGGTGATTGAAAATGTGCAACTGGTGATTGAAAACGTGCACCTGGTCACCCAAAACACGGTTCTCTATGCGGTTAGCGGTGTTCCATCTATTCATGTCCGCTTATGGCGCACCCTACTACGGACCTTTAGCAATGGGGGCCGGCCCGAATTATTTATGGAAGGTCTGATGATGATTTTTTTTTTTTTTTTCACCATCTCTTTCTCTCTCTGCCGGGGCCGGCCAAGAGTGCTTTATGGACGGTTTAAAACATGACTATGGATGCAAATGCTCATTTTCCTCCGTGCACCTGGTGATTGAAAACGTGCATCTGGTAACCCAAAAATTATAAAAGGGTTTTAAATACTTTTACCCGTCATTCTATTGATATAGCCCGCTAGGGGAGTGCCCCACTACGGCCCTCTCTCTGTCAGGGCCGTCCTTGGGTGCTTTTTACACACTTTAAGAAATCACGATGGATGCAGATTGCTATTAATCCTCCGTGCAACTGGTGATTGAAAACGTGCATCTGGTAACCCAAAATTTCAAATATGGTTCAAAATGAATTTAAAGGCACCCCTCTCATTGTTGCCCGCTATGGGAGCACCCCACTAAGGCCCTGTCTCGGTCGGGCCCGTCCTGAGTGCTTTATAGACACTTTAAGAAATCGCGATGGATGCAGATTGCTATTAATCCTCCGTGCAACTGGTGATTGAAAATGTGCAACTGGTGATTGAAAACGTGCACCTGGTCACCCAAAACACGGTTCTCTATGCGGTTAGCGGTGTTCCATCTATTCATGTCCGCTTATGGCGCACCCTACTACGGACCTTTAGCAATGGGGGCCGGCCCGAATTATTTATGGAAGGTCTGATGATGATTTTTTTTTTTTTTTCACCATCTCTTTCTCTCTCTGCCGGGGCCGGCCAAGAGTGCTTTATGGACGGTTTAAAACATGACTATGGATGCAAATGCTCATTTTCCTCCGTGCACCTGGTGATTGAAAACGTGCATCTGGTAACCCAAAAATTATAAAAGGGTTTTAAATACTTTTACCCGTCATTCTATTGATATAGCCCGCTAGGGGAGTGCCCCACTACGGCCCTCTCTCTGTCAGGGCCGTCCTTGGGTGCTTTTTACACACTTTAAGAAATCACGATGGATGCAGATTGCTATTAATCCTCCGTGCAACTGGTGATTGAAAACGTGCATCTGGTAACCCAAAAATTATAAAACGGTTTTAAATACTTTTACCGGTCATTCTATTGATATAGCCCGCTATGGGAGCACCCCACTAAGGCCCTGTCTCGGTCGGGGCCGTCCTTCAGTGCTTTATATACAGTTTCATATATTACGATGGATGCAGATTGTGATTGTTTTCCAAAAGACCCGTGTGCATCTGGTAACCCAAAAATTATAAAACTGTTTTAAATCATTTTACCGGTCATTCTATTGATATAGCCCGCTAGGGGAGTACCCTACTACGGCCCTCTCTCGGTCAGGCCCGTCCTTAGGTGCTTTATATACAGTTTAAGATATTACGATGGATGCAGATTGTGATTGTTTTCCAAAAGACCCGTGTGCATCTGGTAACCCAAAAATTAAAATATGGTTCAAAACCCGGGTAACACCACTCTATTTACGGACATGACAGTAGAGCTTACCCCCTGGAGCTATTGACCTCCAGGCTTGTAGGCCCTTACTCACCACCCGGGTATCACCCCTCTATTTCGGGGATGATACCAGCAGGGGACCCCCCCCCACCTCCACAACCTCGCATACCAGGTGAACCAGGGCACCCACACTTAAGCACCCCTCCTCGGACATTAAAGCAGATAACCGCGCTGTTATGAACCGCGTGCACCTGGTCACCCAAATGGAACTTGTGCACCTGGTCACCCAAAAGGACCGGCGTGCACCTGGTCACCCAAAGGCCGGCGTGCACCTGGTCACCCAAAAGGACCATGTGCACCTGGTCACCCAAAGGCCGGCGTGCACCTGGTCACCCAAAAGGACCGTGTGCACCTGGTCACCCAAAGGCCGGCGTGCACCTGGTCACCCAAAGGACCATGTGCACCTGGTCACCCAAAAGGACCATGTGCACCTGGTCACCCAAAGGCCGGCGTGCACCTGGTCACCCAAAAGGACCATGTGCACCTGGTCACCCAAAGGCCGGCGTGCACCTGGTCACCCAAAGGACCATGTGCACCTGGTCACCCAAAAGGACCATGTGCACCTGGTCACCCAAAGGCCGGCGTGCACCTGGTCACCCAAAGGACCATGTGCACCTGGTCACCCAAAGGCCGGCGTGCACCTGGTCACCCAAAGGACCATGTGCACCTGGTCACCCAAAGGCCGGCGTGCACCTGGTCACCCAAAGGACCATGTGCACCTGGTCACCCAAAAGGACCATGTGCACCTGGTCACCCAAAGGCCGGCGTGCACCTGGTCACCCAAAGGACCATGTGCACCTGGTCACCCAAAGGCCGGCGTGCACCTGGTCACCCAAAGGACCATGTGCACCTGGTCACCCAAAGGCCGGCGTGCACCTGGTCACCCAAAGGACCATGTGCACCTGGTCACCCAAAAGGACCATGTGCACCTGGTCACCCAAAGGCCGGCGTGCACCTGGTCACCCAAAGGACCATGTGCACCTGGTCACCCAAAAGAACCGTGTGCACCTGGTCACCCAAAGGCCGGCGTGCACCTGGTCACCCAAAGGACCATGTGCACCTGGTCACCCAAAAGGACCATGTGCACCTGGTCACCCAAAGGCCGGCGTGCACCTGGTCACCCAAAGGACCATGTGCACCTGGTCACCCAAAAGAACCGTGTGCACCTGGTCACCCAAAGGCCGGCGTGCACCTGGTCACCCAAAGGACCATGTGCACCTGGTCACCCAAAAGGACCATGTGCACCTGGTCACCCAAAGGCCGGCGTGCACCTGGTCACCCAAAGGACCATGTGCACCTGGTCACCCAAAAGAACCGTGTGCACCTGGTCACCCAAAGGCCGGCGTGCACCTGGTCACCCAAAGGACCATGTGCACCTGGTCACCCAAAAGAACCGTGTGCACCTGGTCACCCAAAGGCCGGCGTGCACCTGGTCACCCAAAGGACCATGTGCACCTGGTCACCCAAAAGCCGGCGTGCACCTGGTCACCCAAATGGAACTTGTGCACCTGGTCACCCAAAAGCCGGCGTGCACCTGGTCACCCAAATGGAACTTGTGCACCTGGTCACCCAAAAGCCGGCGTGCACCTGGTCACCCAAATGGAACTTGTGCACCTGGTCACCCAAAAGACCGGCGTGCACCTGGTCACCCAAAAGCCGGCGTGCACCTGGTCACCCAAATGGAACTTGTGCACCTGGTCACCCAAAAATTATAAAACTGTCCAAAATGCATTTACCGGTCATTTTATTTATATAGCCCGCTAGGGGAGTAGCCCACTACGGCCCTCTCTTGGTCGGGGCCGTGCTTAGTGCTTTATGGACACTTTAAGATATTACGATGGATGCAGATTGTGATTGTTTTGCAAAAGACCCGTGTGCATCTGGTAACCCAAAAATTATAAAACTGTTCAAAATGCATTTAAAGCTATACCTGACCTTCATG
>NW_023494067.1:0-2500 GCF_013265735.2 Oncorhynchus mykiss | reverse complement strand
AGGGACCATCACCAAAATGGCATTCTGAAATCAACACAAAAAATGGCATCACCATAGTCTCCAGACTGTGCTGAGTTCAACGAGCTATCCCGCTTGACCGTAGCTCGCTCGGTCTAGGCGCAGCAACCATTAGAATATTAGGCCCAAAATGAAGCCTGCCCCACAATGTCATTTGCTTTGAGTGACAGTGAGAGAACCGTTAGGGTGAGAAGAAAAATTCCACCATAGGAATGTTCCTAAGGTCCTCCCGATCTGAACAAGCCTAACCTTGACCGTGTGGCATTAACCCTTCACAGTAAAACAGTGTTTTTGATCTCACAGATTACAGTGTCATCTCTCCCATAGGAATACATAGCCTGCACCACAAAATTCAACCTGAGGCCTATGTGGGTTATGAATGCCGTATGAACCTGTCTTCGGTACCAGTCCATCAGGCCACTATGAGGTCTACCTGTGTTGATTCTAAGCTTCCTGGACCAACCGGAAGTGGTTCAAATCACCCTAAAAGTGTTTACCCATACACTGCATGCAGTTTGATAGACATAGTGCATTCAACCCTGTGTAGATCAGTCAATTCTTAACGTAAAGACTTAAAACTCGGGATTCTGTAAGTGGCCATGTCAATCAAGACATGTGGTGATTTATAGCTTCCTGTGCCAACCGGAAGTGCCATAATTGGTGTCTCAGGGGCTGTTTCGAAGGGTAAAAAAGTCAGATCTGTCCAAAACTTCATATATGTGATTAGGCAACCCCCATGAACTGTAAATCAGTCATTTTTCCCAAAAAAATCAAAGGAAAAAAAAATTGCACTAAAACACAACTTGGATGGAGGGACGTATTGGGGTGCGTAGAGACAGACAGTGGCCGCAATAGTTAGCTTTGTTGGAGCTAAAAAAGAACGGTCGGACCTAGAGTTCCGAAACTTTAGAAACCTGTTCTAGACCTCGGGCCATGGTGCGTGGCGAGTTACGTGGCTCTAGACGGTTCTCGGACCGAGAAACAGCCTCGTACATTTGGAATAACTTCAATTCATTTTTGCATCACGAAAATGACGACGTTTAGAAAAGTCTCAGAGACGCAAGGCTAGGTGCGTTGAAACCGGCTCGGCCATAGAGACGGACCCCAAGTTTCTGTCCGATAGCTCATTCAAGGACCCCGTAGCAAGTCATGGAAAATAGTGGATTTTCAGCACCAATTAGGGTTTTTCTCGGACACCAAATGACCTATCGAGCCGAAACTCGGGATTCGGGGTCGCCTCACATAGGACTTCACATAATGTCTGAACTGGACCCGCAGCTAGAACGTAACTATGTGTTACCTTTTATTATGTTTTCAACTAGAGGCGCTGTGAATTATGGGCCTGCTCTGACATATGTGATAGTTGGCTACTAAATGAGTAGGAAAAAGTGGGTTTGGTGTCAATTGATATCCATTTGGTGTCATAATGACATCTAATTGACTGATGGACACTGACTTGCTAGTTGACTTTTGTACATTGCAATATGTTTAAACGGAGAGGGACCATCACCAAAATGGCATTCTGAAATCAACACAAAAAATGGCATCACCATAGTCTCCAGACTGTTCTGAGTTCAACGAGCTATCCGCTTGACGTAGCTCGCTCGGTCTAGGCGCAGCAACCATTAGAATAGAAGCCCAAAATGAAGCCTGCACCACAATGTCATTTGCTTTTGAGTGACAGTGAGAGAACGTTAGAGTGAGAAGAAAAATTCCACCACTTGAATGTTCCTAAGGTCCTCCCGATCTCAACAAGCCTAACCTTGACCGTGTGGCATTAACCCTTCACAGTAAAACAGTGTTTTTTGATCTCACAGATTACAGTGTCATCTCTCCCCATAGGAATACATTGCCTGCACCCCTATTTCAACCTGAGGCCTATGTGGGTTATGAATGCCGTATGAAGCTGTCTTCGGTACCAGTCCATCAGGCCACTATGAGGTCTACCTGTGTTGATTCTAAGCTTCCTGGACCAACCGGAAGTGGTTAAAATGCCCCTAAAAGTGTTTACCCATACACTGCATGCAGTTTGATAGACATAGTGCATTCAACCCTGTGTAGATCAGTCAATTCTTAACGTAAGGACTTAAAACTCAGGATTCTGTAACAGCATACCCCAATGAGGATATGTGTTGATTTATACTTCCTGTGCCAACCGGAAGTGCCATAATTGGTGTCTCAGGGGCTGTTTCGAAGGGTTAAAAAAGTCTGATCTTTCCAAAACTTCATATGTGTGATTAGGCAACCCCCATGAACTGTAAATCAGTCATTTTCCAAAAAAAATCAAAGGAAAAAAAAATTGCACTAAAACACAACTTGGATGGAGGGACGTATTGGGGTGCGTAGAGACAGACAGTGGCTCCAATAGTTAGCTTTGTTGGAGCTAAAAAAGAAACCGTCGGACCTAGAGTTCCGAAACTTTAGAAACCTGTTCTAGACCCCCCCTAGAGGTGCGTGGTGGGAGTACGTGGCTCTAGAAGGT
>NW_023494066.1:0-66496 GCF_013265735.2 Oncorhynchus mykiss | reverse complement strand
GGTCTGGTCTGGTCTGGTCTGGTTCGGTCTGGTTCGGTCTGGTTCGGTCTAGTCTGGTCTGGTTCGGTCTGGTCTGGTTCGGTCTGGTCTGGTCTGGTTCGGTCTGGTCTGGTTCGGTCTGGTCTGGTTCGGTCTGGTCTGGTTCGGTATGGTCTGGTCTTGTATGGTCTGGTCTGGTTCGGTCTGGTTCAGTTCGGTCTGGTCTGGTCTGGTCTGGTTCGGTCTGGTCTGGTCTGGTCCGGTCTGGTCTGGTCCGGTCTGGTCTGGTTCGGTCTGGTCTGGTCTGGTCTGGTCTGTTCTGGTTCGCTCTGGTTCGCTCTGGTCCGGTCTGGTCTGGTCTGGTCTGGTCTGGTCTGGTTCGGTCTGATTCGGTCTGGTCTGGTTCGGTTCGGTCTAGTCTGGTCTGGTTCGGTCTGGTTCGGTCTGGTCTGGTCTGGTTTGGTCTGGTCTGGTCTGGTTCGGTCTAGTCTGGTCTGGTCTGGTCTGGTCCGGTCTGGTCTGGTCTGGTTCGGTTCGGTCTAGTCTGGTCTGGTTCGGTCTGGTTCGGTCTGGTCTGGTTTGGTCTGGTCTGGTCTGGTTCGGTCTGGTTCGGTCTGGCCTGGTCTGGTCTGGTTCGTTCTGGTTCGCTCTGGTTCGGTCTGGTCTGGTCTGGTTCGCTCTGGTTCGGTCTGGTCCGGTCTGGTCCGGTCTGGTTCGGTCTGGTCTGGTTCGGTCTGGTTCGGTCTGGTCTGGTCTGGTTCGGTCTGGTCTGGTTCGGTCTGGTCTGGTTCAGTCTGGTCTGGTTCGGTCTGGTCTGGTTCGGTCTGGTCTCGTCTGGTTCGGTATGGTCTGGTCTGGTTCGTTCTGGTCTGGTCTGGTTCGGTCTGGTCTGGTTCGGTCTGTTCTGGTCTGGTCTGGTTCGTTCTGGTTCGCTCTGGTTCGGTCTGGTTCGGTTCGGTCTGGTCTGGTTTGGTCCGGTCTGGTTCGGTCTGGTCTGGTCTGGTTCGTTCTGGTTCGCTCTGGTTCGGTCTGGTCTGGTCTGGTTCGGTCTGGTCTGGTCTGGTTCGGTCTGGTCTGGTTCGGTCTGGTCTGGTTCGGTCTGGTCTGGTCTGGTTCGTTCTGGTTCGGATTGGTTCGGTCTGGTCTGGTTCGTTCTGGTTCGCTCTGGTTCGGTCTGGTCTGGTTCGGGTCTGGTTCGGTCTGGTTCGGGTCTGGTTCGGTTTGGTTCGCTCGGGTCTGGTTCGGTCTGGTCTGGTTTGCTCTGGTCTGGTTTGCTCTGGTCTGGTTCGGTCTGGTCTGGTTTGGTCTGGTCTGGTCTGGTTCGGTCTGGTTCGGTCTGGCCTGGTCTGGTCTGGTTCGTTCTGGTTCGCTCTGGTTCGGTCTGGTCTGGTCTGGTTCGCTCTGGTTCGGTCTGGTCCGGTCTGGTTCGGTCTGGTCCGGTCTGGTTCGGTCTGGTCTGGTTCGGTCTGGTTCGGTCTGGTCTGGTTCGGTTCGGTCTAGTCTGGTCTGGTTCGGTCTGGTCTGGTTCGGTCTGGTCTGGTCTGGTTCGGTCTGGTCTGGTTCGGTCTGGTCTGGTTCGGTATGGTCTGGTCTTGTATGGTCTGGTCTGGTTCGGTCTGGTTCGGTTCGGTCTGGTCTGGTCTGGTCTGGTCTGGTTCGGTCTGGTCTGGTCTGGTCCGGTCTGGTCTGGTCCGGTCTGGTCTGGTCCGGTCTGGTCTGGTTCGTTCTGGTTCGGTCTGGTCTGGTCTGGTCTGTTCTGGTTCGCTCTGGTTCGCTCTGGTCCGGTCTGGTCTGGTCTGGTCTGGTTCGGTCTGGTTCGGTCTGGTTCGGTCTGGTTCGGTCTAGTCTGGTTCGGTCTGGTTCGGTCTGGTCTGGTCTGGTTCGGTCTGGTCTGGTTTGGTCTGGTCTGGTTCGGTCTAGTCTGGTCTGGTTCGGTCTGGTCTGGTCCGGTCTGGTCTGGTCTGGTTCGGTTCGGTCTAGTCTGGTCTGGTTCGGTCTGGTTCGGTCTGGTCTGGTCTGGTTCGGTCTGGTCTGGTCTGTTTCGGTCTGGTTCGGTATGGCCTGGTCTGGTCTGGTTCGTTCTGGTTCGCTCTGGTTCGGTCTGGTCTGGTCTGGTTCGTTCTGGTTCGCTCTGGTTCGGTCTGGTCCGGTCTGGTTCGGTCTGGTCTGGTTCGGTCTGGTTCGGTCTGGTCTGGTCTGGTTCGGTCTGGTCTGGTTCGGTCTGGTCTGGTTCAGTCTGGTCTGGTTCGGTCTGGTCTGGTTCGGTCTGGTCTCGTCTGGTTCGGTATGGTCTGGTCTGGTTCGTTCTGGTCTGGTCTGTTTCGGTCTGGTTCGGTCTGGTCTGGTTCGGTCTGGCCTGTTCTGGTCTGGTCTGGTTCGTTCTGGTTCGCTCTGGTTCGGTCTGGTCTGGTTCGGTCTGGTCTGGTTTGGTCCGGTCTGGTTCGGTCTGGTCTGGTCTGGTTCGTTCTGGTTCGCTCTGGTTCGGTCTGGTCTGGTTCGGTCTGGTCTGGTTCGGGCTGGTCTGGTTCGGTCTGGTCTGGTTCGGTCTGGTCTGGTTCGGTCTGGTCTGGTTCGTTCTGGTCTGGTTCGGTCTGGTCTGGTCTGGTTCGGTCTGGTCTGGCCCGGTCTGGTCTGGTTCGTTCTGGTTCGGTCTGGTTCGGTCTGGTCTGGTCTGGTTCGGTCTGGTCTGGTTCGTTCTGGTTCGCTCTGGTTCGTTATGGGCTGGTCTGGTCTGGTTCGGGTCTGGTTCGGTCTGGTCTTGTCTGGTTCGGTCTGGTCTGGTCTGTTTTGTTCTGGTTCGGTCTGGTCTGGTCTGTTTTGTTCTGGTTCGGTCTGGTTCGGTCTGGTCTGGTTCGGTCTGGTCTGGTTCGTTCTGGTTCGGTCTGGTCTGGTCTGGTTCGGTCTGGTCTGTTTCGTTCTGGTTCGCTCTGGTTCGGTCTGGTCTGGTCTGGTTCGGTCTGGTCTGGTTCGGTATGGTCTGGTCTGGTCTGGTCTGGTTCGGTCTGTTCTGGTCTGGTCCGGTCTGGTTCGGGTCTGGTTCGGTCTGGTCCGGTCTGGTTCGGTCTGGTCTGGTCTTGTCTGGTTTGGTCTGGTTCGGTCTGGTCTGGTTCGGTCTGGTTCGGTCTATTCTTGTCTGGTCTGGTTCGGTCTGGTCTGGTCTGGTTCGGTCTGGTCCGTTCTTTTTCGGTCTGGTCCCGTCTGGTACGGTCTGGTCCGGTCTGGTACGGTCTGGTTCGGTCTGGTACGGTCTGGTCCGGTCTGGTCCGGTCTGGTTCGGGTCTGGTTCGGGTCTGGTTCGGTCTGGTCTGGTTCGTTCTGGTTCGGTCTGGTTCGGTCTGGTTCTGGTCTGGTTCGTTCTGGTTCGGTCTGGTTCGGTCTGGTCTGGTTCGGTCTGGTTCGGTCTGGTCTGGTCTGGTCTGGTTCGGTCTGGTACGGTCTGGTACGGTCTGGTACGGTCTGGTTCGGTCTGGTTCGGTCTGGTCTGGTTCGGTCTGGTTCGGTCTGGTCTGGTCTGGTTCGGTCTGGTCTGGTCTGGTTCGGTCTGGTACGGTCCGGTCTGGTACGGTTGGTCTGGTCTGGTCTGGTCTGGTTCGGTCTGGTCTGGTTCGGTCTGGTCTGGTTCGGTCTGGTCTGGTTCGGTCTGGTCTGGTTCGGTCTGGTCTGGTTTGGTTCGGTATGGTCTGGTCTGGTCTGGTTCGGTCTGGTCTGGTCCGGTCTGGTCTGGTCTGGTTCGGTCTGGTTCGGTCTGTTCTGGTTCGGTCTGGTCTGGTCTGGTTCGGTCTGGTCTGGTTCGGTCTGGTTCGGTCTGGTCGGTCTGGTCTGGTTCGGTCTGGTCTGGTTCGGTCTGGTCTGGTTCGTTCTGGTTCGGTCTGGTTCGGTCTGGTCTGGTTCGGTCTGGTCTGGTTCGGTCTGGTCTGGTTCGGTCGGGTCTGGTCTGGTCTGGTTCGTTCTGGTTCGGTCTGGTCTGGTCTGGTTCGGTCTGGTCTGGTCTGGTTCGTTCTGGTTCGCTCTGGTTCGGTCTGGTCCGGTCTGGTCCGGTCTGGTCCGGTCTGGTCTGGTTCGGTCTGGTTCGGTCTGGTCTGGTTCGGTTCGGTCTAGTCTGGTCTGGTTCGGTCTGGTCTGGTTCGGTCTGGTCTGGTCTGGTTCGGTCTGGTCTGGTTCGGTCTGGTCTGGTTCGGTATGGTCTGGTCTTGTATGGTCTGGTCTGGTTCGGTCTGGTTCGGTTCGGTCTGGTCTGGTCTGGTCTGGTCTGGTTCGGTCTGGTCTGGTCTGGTCCGGTCTGGTCTGGTCCGGTCTGGTCTGGTCCGGTCTGGTCTGGTTCGTTCTGGTTCGGTCTGGTCTGGTCTGGTCTGGTCTGTTCTGGTTCGCTCTGGTTCGCTCTGGTCCGGTCTGGTCTGGTCTGGTTCGGTCTGGTTCGGTCTGGTTCGGTCTGGTTCGGTCTGGTTCGGTCTAGTCTGGTCTGGTTCGGTCTGGTTCGGTCTGGTCTGGTCTGGTTCGGTCTGGTCTGGTTTGGTCTGGTCTGGTTCGGTCTAGTCTGGTCTGGTTCGGTCTGGTCTGGTCCGGTCTGGTCTGGTCTGGTTCGGTTCGGTCAAGTCTGGTCTGGTTCGGTCTGGTTCGGTCTGGTCTGGTCTGGTTCGGTCTGGTCTGGTCTGTTTCGGTCTGGTTCGGTCTGGCCTGGTCTGGTCTGGTTCGTTCTGGTTCGCTCTGGTTCGGTCTGGTCTGGTCTGGTTCGTTCTGGTTCGCTCTGGTTCGGTCTGGTCCGGTCTGGTTCGGTCTGGTCTGGTTCGGTCTGGTTCGGTCTGGTCTGGTCTGGTTCGGTCTGGTCTGGTTCGGTCTGGTCTGGTTCAGTCTGGTCTGGTTCGGTCTGGTCTGGTTCGGTCTGGTACTCGTCTGGTTCGGTATGGTCTGGTCTGGTTCGTTCTGGTCTGGTCTGTTTCGGTCTGGTTCGGTCTGGTCTGGTTCGGTCTGGCCTGTTCTGGTCTGGTCTGGTTCGTTCTGGTTCGCTCTGGTTCGGTCTGGTCTGGTTCGGTCTGGTCTGGTTTGGTCCGGTCTGGTTCGGTCTGGTCTGGTCTGGTTCGTTCTGGTTCGCTCTGGTTCGGTCTGGTCTGGTTCGGTCTGGTCTGGTTCGGGCTGGTCTGGTTCGGTCTGGTCTGGTTCGGTCTGGTCTGGTTCGGTCTGGTCTGGTTCGTTCTGGTCTGGTTCGGTCTAGTCTGGTCTGGTCTGGTTCGGTCTGGTTCGGTCTGGCCTGGTCTGGTCTGGTTCGTTCTGGTTCGCTCTGGTTCGGTCTGGTCCGGTCTGGTTCGGTCTGGTCTGGTTCGGTCTGGTCTGGTTCGGTCTGGTCTGGTCTGGTTCGTTCTGGTTCGCTCTGGTTCGCTCTGGTTCGGTCTGGTCTGGTTCGTTCTGGTCTGGTTTGGTCTGGTCTGGTTCGGTCTGGTCTGGTTCGTTCTGGTTCGCTCTGGTTCGGTCTGGTCCGGTCTGGTCTGGTTCGGTCTGGTCTGGTTCGGTCTGGTCTGGTCTGGTTCGGTCTGGTCCGGTCTGGTCTGGTCTGGTTCGTTCTGGTTCGGTCTGGTTCGGTCTGGTCTGGTTCGGTCTGGTCTGGTTCGTTCTGGTTCGCTCTGGTTCGGTATGGGCTGGTCTGGTCTGGTTCGGGTCTGGTTCGGTCTGGTCTTGTCTGGTTCGGTCTGGTCTGGTCTGTTTTGTTCTGGTTCGGTCTGGTCTGTTTTGTTCTGGTTCGGTCTGGTTCGGTCTGGTCTGGTTCGGTCTGGTCTGGTTCGTTCTGGTTCGGTCTGGTCTGGTCTGTTTGGTTCTGTTTCGTTCTGGTTCGGTCTGGTTCGGTCTGGTCTGGTCTGGTTCGGTCTGGTCTGGTTCGGTATGGTCTGGTCTGGTCTGGTTTGGTCTGTTCTGGTCTGGTCCGGTCTGGTTCGGGTCTGGTTCGGTCTGGTCCGGTCTGGTTCGGTCTGGTCTGGTCTTGTCTGGTTCGCTCTGGTCCGGTCTGGTCTGGTCTGGTCTGGTCTGGTTCGGTCTGGTTCGGTCTGGTCTGGTTCGGTTCGGTCTAGTCTGGTCTGGTTCGGTCTGGTTCGGTCTGGTCTGGTCTGGTTTGGTCTGGTCTGGTCTGGTTCGGTCTAGTCTGGTCTGGTCTGGTCTGGTCCGGTCTGGTCTGGTCTGGTTCGGTTCGGTCTGGTCTGGTTCGGTCTGGTTCGGTCTGGTCTGGTTTGGTCTGGTCTGGTCTGGTTCGGTCTGGCCTGGTCTGGTCTGGTTCGTTCTGGTTCGCTCTGGTTCGGTCTGGTCTGGTCTGGTTCGCTCTGGTTCGGTCTGGTCCGGTCTGGTCCGGTCTGGTTCGGTCTGGTCTGGTTCGGTCTGGTTCGGTTTGGTCTGGTCTGGTTCGGTCTGGTCTGGTTCGGTCTGGTCTGGTTCAGTCTGGTCTGGTTCGGTCTGGTCTGGTTCGGTCTGGTCTCGTCTGGTTCGGTATGGTCTGGTCTGGTTCGTTCTGGTCTGGTCTGGTTCGGTCTGGTCTGGTTCGGTCTGTTCTGGTCTGGTCTGGTTCGTTCTGGTTCGCTCTGGTTCGGTCTGGTTCGGTTCGGTCTGGTCTGGTTTGGTCCGGTCTGGTTCGGTCTGGTCTGGTCTGGTTCGTTCTGGTTCGCTCTGGTTCGGTCTGGTCTGGTCTGGTTCGGTCTGGTCTGGTCTGGTTCGGTCTGGTCTGGTTCGGTCTGGTCTGGTTCGGTCTGGTCTGGTCTGGTTCGTTCTGGTTCGGATTGGTTCGGTCTGGTCTGGTTCGTTCTGGTTCGCTCTGGTTCGGTCTGGTCTGGTTCGGGTCTGGTTCGGTCTGGTTCGGGTCTGGTTCGGTTTGGTTCGCTCGGGTCTGGTTCGGTCTGGTCTGGTTTGCTCTGGTCTGGTTTGCTCTGGTCTGGTTCGGTCTGGTCTGGTTTGGTCTGGTCTGGTCTGGTTCGGTCTGGTTCGGTCTGGCCTGGTCTGGTCTGGTTCGTTCTGGTTCGCTCTGGTTCGGTCTGGTCTGGTCTGGTCCGCTCTGGTTCGGTCTGGTCTGGTCTGGCCTGGTTCGGTCTGGTTCGGTCTGGTACGGTCTGGTCTGGTCTGGTCTGGTTCGGTCTGGTCTGGTCCGGTCTGATCTGGTCCGGTCTGTTCTGGTTCGGTCTGGTCTGGTTCGGTCTGGTCTGGTCTGGTCCGGTCTGGTTCGGTCTGGTCTGGTTCGGTATCGTCTGGTTCGGTATGGTCTGGTTCGGTCTGGTCTGGTTCGGTCTGGTTCGGTCTGGTTCGGTCTGGTCTGGTCTGGTCTGGTTCGGTCTGGTCTGGTTCGGTCTGGTCTGGTCCGGTCTGGTCCGGTTTGGTCCGGTCTGGTTCGGTCTGGTCTGGTTCGGTTTGGTCTGGTTCGGTCTGGTTCGGTCTGGTCTGGTTCGTTCTGGTTCGGTCTGGTCTGGTTCGTTCTGGTTCGGTCTGGTTCGTTCTGGTTCGGTCTGGTTGGGTCTGGTCTGGTTCGCTCTGGTTCGGTCTGGTTCGGTCTGGTCTGGTTCGGTCTGGTCTGGTTCGGTCTGGTCTGGTTCGGTATGGTCTGGTTCGGTCTGGTCTGGTTCGGTCTGGTCTGGTCTGGTTCGGCTGGTCTGGTCTGGTTCGGTCTGGTCTGGTTCGGTCTGGTCTGGTTCGGTCTGTTCTGGTTCGGTCTGTTCTGGTTCGGTCTGGTCTGGTTCGGTCTGGTTCGGTCTGGTTCGGTCTGGTTGCGTCTGGTCTGGTTCGGTCTGGTCTGGTTCAGTCTGGTCTGGTCTGGTTCGGTCTGGTCTGGTTCGATCTGGTTCGGTCTGGCCTGATCTGGTCTGGTTCGCTCTGGTTCGGTCTGGTCTGGTTCGGTCTGGTCTGGTTCGGTCTGGTTCGGTCTGGTCTGGTCTGGTTCGGTCTGGTCTGGTTCGGTCTGGTCTGGTTCGGGCTGGTCTGGTTCGGTCTGGTCTGGTTCGGTCTGGTCTGGTTTGGTCTGGTTCGTTCTGGTCTGGTCTAGTCTGGTCTGGTCTGGTTCGGTCTGGTTCGGTCTGGCCTGGTCTGGTCTGGTTCGTTCTGGTTCGCTCTGGTTCGGTCTGGTCCGGTCTGGTTCGGTCTGGTCTGGTTCGGTCTGGTCTGGTTCGGTCTGGTCTGGTCTGGTCTGGTTCGTTCTGGTTCGCTCTGGTTCGCTCTGGTTCGGTCTGGTCTGGTTCGTTCTGGTCTGGTTTGGTCCGGTCTGGTTCGGTCTGGTCTGGTCTGGTTCGCTCTGGTTCGGTCTGGTCCGGTCTGGTCTGGTTCGGTCTGGTCTGGTTCGGTCTGGTCTGGTCTGGTTCGGTCTGGTCTGGTCCGGTCTGGTCTGGTCTGGTTCGTTCTGGTTCGGTCTGGTTCGGTCTGGTCTGGTCTGGTTCGGTCTGGTCTGGTTCGTTCTGGTTCGCTCTGGTTCGGTATGGGCTGGTCTGGTCTGGTTCGGGTCTGGTTCGGTCTGGTCTTGTCTGGTTCGGTCTGGTCTGGTCTGTTTTGTTCTGGTTCGGTCTGGTCTGGTCTGTTTTGTTCTGGTTCGGTCTGGTTCGGTCTGGTCTGGTTCGGTCTGGTCTGGTTCGTTCTGGTTCGGTCTGGTCTGGTCTGGTTCGGTCTGGTCTGTTTCGTTCTGGTTCGCTCTGGTTCGGTCTGGTCTGGTCTGGTTCGGTCTGGTCTGGTTCGGTATGGTCTGGTCTGGTCTGGTTCGGTCTGTTCTGGTCTGGTCCGGTCTGTTTCGGGTCTGGTTCGGTCTGGTCCGGTCTGGTTCGGTCTGGTCTGGTCTTGTCTGGTTTGGTCTGGTTCGGTCTGGTCTGGTTCGGTCTGGTTCGGTCTATTCTTGTCTGGTCTGGTTCGGTCTGGTCTGGTCTGGTTCGGTCTGGTCCGTTCTTTTTCGGTCTGGTCCCGTCTGGTACGGTCTGGTCCGGTCTGGTACGGTCTGGTTCGGTCTGGTACGGTCTGGTACGGTCTGGTCCGGTCTGGTTCGGGTCTGGTTCGGTCTGGTCCGGTCTGGTCTGGTCTGGTTCGGTCTGGTTGGGTCTTGTCTGGTTCGTTCTGGTTCGGTCTGGTTCGGTCTGGTCTGGTTCGGTCTGGTTCGGTCTGGTCTGGTCTGGTTCGGTCTGGTTCGGTCTGGTCTGGTCTGGTTCGGTCTGGTCTGGTCTGGTTCGGTCTGGTACGGTCCGGTCTGGTATGGTTCGGTCTGGTCTGGTCTGGTCTGGTCTGGTTCGGTCTGGTCTGGTTCGGTCTGGTCTGGTTCGGTCTGGTCTGGTTCGGTCTGGTCTGGTTCGGTATGGTCTGGTCTGGTTCGGTCTGGTCTGGTCCGGTCTGGTCTGGTCTGGTCTGGTCTGGTTCGGTCTGGTCTGGTTCGGTCTGGTCTGGTTCGGTCTGGTCTGGTTCGGTCTGGTCTGGTTCGGTATGGTCTGGTCTGGTTCGGTCTGGTCTGGTCCGGTCTGGTCTGGTCTGGTTCGGTCTGGTTCGGTCTGTTCTGGTTCGGTCTGGTCTGGTCTGGTTCGGTCTGGTCTGGTTCGGTCTGGTTCGGTCTCGTCGGTCTGGTCTGGTTCGTTCTGGTTCGGTCTGGTTCGGTCTGGTCTGGTCTGGTTCGGTCTGGTCTGGTCTGGTTCGGTCTGGTCTGGTTCGTTCTGGTTCGCTCTGGTTCGTTCTGGTCCGGTCTGGTCTGGTCTGGTCTGGTTCGGTCTGGCCTGGTCTGGTCTGGTTCGTTCTGGTTCGCTCTGGTTTGGTCTGGTCTGGTTCGGTCTGGTCTGGTTCGGTCTGGTTCGGTCTGGTATGGTCTGGTTCGTTCTGGTTCGCTCCGGTTCGGTCTGGTCCGGTCTGGTTCGGTCTGGTCTGGTTCGGTCTGGTTCGGTCTGGTCTGGTTCGGTCTGGTCTGGTTCGGTCTGGTCTGGTTCGGTCTGGTCTGGTTTGGTCTGGTTCGTTCTGGTTCGTTCTGGTTCGGTCTGGTCTGGCCTGGTCCGGTCTGGTTCGGTCTGGTTCGGTCTGGTTCGTTCTGGTTCGTTCTGGTTCGGTCTGGTCTGGCCTGGTCCGGTCTGGTTCGGTCTGGTCTGGTCCGGTCTGGTTCGGTCTGGTCTGGTTCGGTCTGGTCTGGTTTGGTTCGGTCTGGTCTGGTTCGGTCTGGTCTGGTCCGGTCTGGTCTGGTTCGTTCTGGTTCGGTCTGGTCTGGTTCGTTCTGGTTCGGTCTGGTCTGGTTCGGTCTGGTCTGGTCTGGTTCGTTCTGGTTCGCTCTGGTTCGGTCTGGTCTGGTCTGGTTCGGTCTGGTCTGGTTCGGTATGGTCTGGTCTGGTTCGGTCTGGTCTGGTCTGGTTCGGTCTGGTTCGGTCTGGTTCGGTCTGGTCCTGTCCGGTCTGGTCTGGTTCGTTCTGGTTCGGTCTGGTCTGGTTCGGTATGGTCTGGTATGGTCTGGTCTGGTTCGGTCTGGTCTGGTTCGGTCTGGTCTGGTCTGGTCTGGTTCGGTATGGTCTGGTCTGGTTCGGTCTGGTCTGGTTTGGTCTGGTCTGGTTCGTTCTGGTAACTGTGTTTATGAAGTAAAGCATGTGTGTCTGTTGGTTTGAAGTAAACTCTAGTGTGTAGTGTTTTCTGTGATTGATTGTTATTACTGAAAAAAACCGTTCTTGCGGATGAATTGTGTATTTAACCTTAATGGATGGATGATGACCGTTGAGAATGTTTATAAAATCTGTGAATAACTGGATGTCGTGGGGCCAGGCTCCTATTATGTCATCTAAAAAGCGGTAATAACAAGTGGGTTGATATGGACACTTGGCCAGTGCCTCTCTCTCCCATTCAGCCATGTATATATTGGCGTAAGCAGGTGCACATTTTTTGCCCATAGCTGTTCCCTCCACCTGCAGGTAATAATGATCATTGAATAAAAAGTCATTGCTAGTCAGGCTGATTTCTAACAGTTGTAATATTTCTTTGTCCGGTCTAGTGTTGTCTGGGTATCTCTTAAAGATATTTCTAATTGCTTGTATTCCTGTTGCTGTATAGGCTATCAATATCTATCGTGAATATGTGTGTATGGGAGGGAACAACTATGGGTCCAATCCTCTCCATGAAGTGGTAGGTGTCCCTGAGAAAGCTGGGGTGCCTTGTGGAGAGAGGGTTGATATGGTGATCTATATATTGTGAAATGTTATAGGATTCACGATTGCAGTCTGAGACAATCGGTCTGCCAGGAGGAACTTCAAAGGGAATTGTCCATGTCTCCGGTTCCTTGTGTACTTTTAACAGTAAGTAGAATAGTCTAGGTCGTGGGGTGTCTGTACCGTTGAGAAAGTCCCGTTGTTTTGCTGTGATGTAGTGTTGGTCGTAGTCTTTTTATTATTGTCCTTAGCTGTGTCTGTGGTTGTATACTGTTTTGTACCCAAGTGATCAGTGTCCAGGGGGCAGCGAAGCTAGACTGGCGAGTATTATCCAGGTTAAGAAAACTGGCTGGCTGTGCAGAAGGTAAAGGCCGCTAGCAGTGGCTAACAATGACTAAATAGCTAGTTAGCTGGTTAGCTTCTGGAGGTTCTTGAATGTGTTCTAAAAATTAAAAATAATAGCGATTCCGTATCACATTGGGTGAGGCAGGTTACCGGAAGGTATAATCAAATTAAAAATCGAAAAGAGATTGAAAGAAAATATTTGGTCCGGTGAGTGGTTGGGACGCTGCGATTCAGACGGTTAGCAGGCCTGTTCTAACAGTTAGTAGGCCGGGGCTGAACAAGGTAGCAGTTAGCGGACCGGGGCTAAACAAGCTAGCAGTTAGCAGGCCGAATTAGCAAGCAAGGAGATAGCAAGGGCTAGAAAGTTAGCCTTTGGGGGACGTCGCGATGGGGTGAGTCTGTTTATGCCTCTTCATGCGGTGACATCGATAGACCTGTCGTGGGTCCGGATATTGTAGCCCAGGAGTATGCTTCGGTGGTAGCACAGGAGCTCTGGCCGGGCTAGCTTCAAGCTAAATGGATGGAAACGCTAGCCAGGAGTTAACATCCGGGGTTGCAGTTAGCTAGTTGTGAAGACCCAGCTGAAAATGTTCCGTTTGCGGTGGGAATCCGGTGGGAATCCGGGGATAAAAAAATAATAATAATAGGTCCGTTATGCTCTGGTTAGAGTCGCGTTGTTCGAACTGGCGAGAGCTTTCCGCGCTGAAGGTTAGCTGAAGACCGCTAGCAATGGTTTGCTGGTAGTTAGCTGTCTAGCTTCAGTTGAGGGGTGCTAGCTAGCTAGCTTGATAGTTAATGTTTGCTTTAGTTTGCGCGCCAGCTCTGCAAATTCAGCAGGTGTGTGTGTGTGTGTGTGTGTGTGTGAACGCTTCCAACAAAACTAATGACCTGCAGTGGATCAAACCATTGTGAGGCAAAGGGCGGGGGTTGCAATCTTTTGAAACTTAAAAACGCGCTATTAAGTGTCTATAATCAGCATAAGTGCTTTCATTGCGTTCATTCATATTATTGAAATTACATAGATATGTTTACAGTGATATATTGGGGGGGGAAATCATATTTTTCCCAGGATAGGGGGGTCGTGTCCCCCTGGGATTTCTGCCTATGCACGTGATATCTCCTCACTCACGTGGTTGATTGAAGGACGTGGTTGATTGAAGAACTGATTTGTGTTGATGGCAATTACCATATAAATTCAAAGATGAAGAAGGAGGGATGACTAGAAACGATTCAGTTGACGGTTTTATGTGTGGATTAATTGTCGGAGTAGAGGAATTTGTGTAATTCAGGTAAAAAAATAACGCAATGTTTATATCACAGGACAAATTAGCTAGCGGGTTAACTCGCTAAATTGCCATACATGTTTCATGCTTTTCGGCCTGTCCCCAATTTAATGCCATTGGTCACATATTTTGTTTTGATATTTTAACCTGCGTGTCTTTATCGCGTCTGCAAGCACGTAGCTGGTATGTTTATAATGAACTTTATCTGTCGAAAATGGAAATTGTGAGGTTTGAGGTCTTGTGGTGGCTTATGGGGGAGGAAAGGGGGGAGAGTACAGGGGGTTGGGGGGAAAAGAAGGGTGTGGTGTGGGTCCAAATTGTGGGTAGAGCCTATTCTAAATTTAGCTGCTCACACCAATTCTTAAAAATGAGGTCTGCTGTGGTTGTTGTCCAGTGTATCAGGTCTGTTGTGTGGAATTCATCATGGGGTATCTCCAAGAGAAATGGGCCATGTGTGGTGATGTAACCGTTAATGACTTTGAGGTTCCGTTTTCGATCTGGTGAAAGGAGGTGTGAGTGGTTAATAATGGGGATGTAAATAATTGCATTAGGGAAAAAGTGACTCTTGCTTCCTTGTGCATTGATGCATTCTGTTTGATGTTTTGTATGGGTCATTATCCATATTGTTTATGCCCACCGAGAGAACCACTATGCATGCTGGTGTCTAAATGAACCTCTGTTTTCTCCAGGACCTTTTTGAAATGGTAAAATGTTGCTCCAGGGTAACTCTCCACTTGAATGGGTTATGAAATGGAGGGATTCTATTAACATTTGAGTCTCCCAAGACTAGTATTGGTTTATTTCCCTTAAAATTCCAATCTGCCACCTTGCCATTTGGTGTAATACTTAAAGGCCCGTAGATGTCCTCCTAGGATCATAAATTAAACTGAGGTAAGCTCCAAGTTGCCTCTTTTTCTGGGTGGCAGTGCAGAAGTCGATGTGGTGAGAGATTCATTCAACCATAGTGTTGTTAAATATGAACATAAACGCCATATTGTGCATTTAAATGGTTTCATTGTTTTGTTAAAGGAAAGGAAAAACCTAAAAGAGGAAGTGCCAAACTAAAACCAAACAAACCATAAATATATAGAGTAGAAATAAATTATGAATAAAACCATGTTCTTCTCCATCCATTTTCCTGTCTGTTAAAACCCATTTTCTAATACAGGCCATTTGGTGTTATTGTCTGTAGGTTCTGGATCCACTCCCGTGCTGCCCACAGGTCCAGAGGCCCACAGGTCCAGCCTATATGTGACTGTAACCCTGATATGGTAAGGTGAGTGATGGGGTGCTCCTGGAAGTGGGTTATGAGTAAATTGTAGGTTGATGTGGGCACTTGGCCAATGCAAGTTCAAAACAGACAGTGTGACCCAATTAAAGGCACTTCCGGTTGGCACAGGAAGCTATACGTAAACACATATCTTGCTTGGGGTATTCTCTTACAGAATCCTGAGTTTAAAGTCTTTATGTTAAAAATTGACTGATCTAGACAGGGTTGAATGCAGTCATTTTCACATTTGCAGGTTATGTACATCAAAATACCTTTTGGGTGAATTTAACCACTTCCGGATGCTCCAGGATGCTTAGATTCGACACAGGTAGACCTCATAGTGGTCTGATGGACTGTCATAGAAGACAGGTTCATAAGGCATTCATAACCCACATAGGCTTCAGGTTGAATTTAGAGGTGCAGGCAATGTATTCCTATGGGGAGAGAAGTCAATGCAAACTGTTTGAAGTAAACACCTTCTTTTAACTGCTAAGGGTTAATGCCACACGGCCAAGGTTAGGCTTGCACGGATCGGGAGGATCTCGGGAACGTACCTGAGGTCGAATTGTGCTTCTCACCCTAGCAGTTCTCTCACTGTCACCCAAAACAAATGACATTTTGGGCCTACTTTTCTCATGGTCGCTGCGCTCAGACCGAGCGAGCTACGGGATATCTCGTTGAACTCTGCACGGCCTAGAGATTATGTTTATGCCCTTGCCTGCTCTCTGTGTCTTTCAGCACCACACATTTTCACTCCATCCTTGCTGTGTGTGTGTGTGAGAGCTTTTCTTTGACATCTGCTGGCGGAAATTACTGATTTACAGTTTAGGAGGGTTACCTAGTCACACATGTGAAGTTTTGGAAAGATGTGACTTTTTTAACCCTTCAAAACAGACAGTGTGACCCAATTAAAGGCACTTCCGGTTGGCACAGGAAGCTATAAGTAAACACATGTCTTTATTGACATAGCCACTTACAGAATCCTGAGTTTTAAGTCTTTAAGTTAAGAATTGACTGATCTACACAGGTTTGAATACAGTGATTTTCATAATGACAGGTTATGTGTTTCAAAACACTTTTAGGGTGAGCTAGCTTGATAGTTAACGTTTGCTTTAGTTTGCGCGCCAGCTCTGCAAATTCAGCAGGTGTGTGTGAAGGCTTCCAACAAAACTAATGACCTGCAGTGGATCAAACCATTGTGAGGCAAAGGGCGGGAGTCGCAATCTTTTGAAACTTAAAAACGCGCTATTAAGTGTCTATAATCAGCATAAGTGCTTTCATTGCGTTCATTGATGGGGTGATCCTGGAAATGAGTCACTAGTTCTGTGTGTAAATGGGCCCGTTTGATATTGTATAGAATGCTGTTTAAGTCTATTTTCTATTGTATACTGGGTTTCCCCAATGTAGTGTTTTTTGCTAAATGTGCAAGTGATTATATACATATATGACATTTGGAGTGTAGAGTGAAATGAAAGACAACCCCCCCTCTCCAAAAGTTGGGTCTGTGCTGTTGTGAGTTGAAAAGACTTGGATAAATTCATGATGAGAGGGGGTCAACTACCCCCTCTGCTGGGTAATCTAAGAAAGCAACTGGGGGAGGAAAGGGGGGAGTGTACAGGGGGTTGGGGGGAAAAGAAGGGTGTGGTGTGGGTCCAAATTGTGGGTAGAGCCTATTCTAAATTTAGCTGCTCACACCAATTCTTAAAAATGAGGTCTGCTGTGGTTGTTGTTCAGTGTATCAGGTCTGTTGTGTGGAATTCATCATGTGGTATCTCCAAGAGAAATGGGCCATGTGTGGTGATGTAACCGTTAATGACTTTGAGGTTCCGTTTTCGATCTGGTGAAAGGAGGTGTGAGTGGTTAATAATGGGGATGTAAATAATTGCATTAGGGAAAAAGTGACTCTTGCTTCCTTGTGCATTGATGCATTCTGTTTGATGTTTTGTATGGGTCATTATCCATATTGTTTATGCCCACCGAGAGAACCACTATGCATGCTGGTGTCTAGATGAACCTCTGTTTTCTCCAGGACCTTTTTGAAATGGTAAAATGTTGCTCCAGGGTAACTCTCCACTTGTATGGGTTATGGGTTATGAAATGGAGGGATTCTATTAACATTTGAGTCTCCCAAGACTAGTATTGGTTTATTTCCCTTCAAATTCCAATCTGCCACCTTGCCATTTGGTGTAATACTTAAAGGCCCGTAGATGTCCTCCTAGGATCATAAATTAAACTGAGGTAAGCTCCAAGTTGCCTCTTTTTCTGGGTGGCAGTGCAGAAGTCGATGTGGTGAGAGATTCATTCAACCATAGTGTTGTTAAATATGAACATAAACGCCATATTGTGCATTTAAATGGTTTCATTGTTTTGTTAAAGGAAAGGAAAAACCTAAAAGAGGAAGTGCCAAACTAAAACCAAACAAACCATAAATATATAGAGTAGAAATAAATTATGAATAAAACCATGTTCTTCTCCATCCATTTTCCTGTCTGTTAAAACCCATTTTCTAATACAGGCCATTTGGTGTTATTGTCTGTAGGTTCTGGATCCACTCCCGTGCTGCCCACAGGTCCAGAGGCCCACAGGTCCAGCCTATATGTGACTGTAACCCTGATATGGTAAGGTGAGTGATGGGGTGCTCCTGGAAGTGGGTTATGAGTAAATTGTAGGTTGATGTGGGCACTTGGCCAATGCAAGTTCAAAACAGACAGTGTGACCCAATTAAAGGCACTTCCGGTTGGCACAGGAAGCTATACGTAAACACATATCTTGCTTGGGGTATTCTCTTACAGAATCCTGAGTTTAAAGTCTTTATGTTAAAAATTGACTGATCTAGACAGGGTTGAATGCAGTCATTTTCACATTTGCAGGTTATGTACATCAAAATACCTTTTGGGTGAATTTAACCACTTCCGGATGCTCCAGGATGCTTAGATTCGACACAGGTAGACCTCATAGTGGTCTGATGGACTGTCATAGAAGACAGGTTCATAAGGCATTCATAACCCACATAGGCTTCAGGTTGAATTTAGAGGTGCAGGCAATGTATTCCTATGGGGAGAGAAGTCAATGCAAACTGTTTGAAGTAAACACCTTCTTTTAACTGCTAAGGGTTAATGCCACACGGCCAAGGTTAGGCTTGCACGGATCGGGAGGACCTCAGGAACGTACCTGAGGTCGAATTGTGCTTCTCACCCTAGCAGTTCTCTCACTGTCACCCAAAACAAATGACATTTTGGGCCTACTTTTCTCATGGTCGCTGCGCTCAGACCGAGCGAGCTACGGGATATCTCGTTGAACTCTGCACGGCCTAGAGATTATGTTTATGCCCTTGCCTGCTCTCTGTGTCTTTCAGCACCACACCTTTTCACTCCATCCTTGCTGTGTGTGTGTGTGTGTGTGTGTGAGAGCTTTTCTTTGACATCTGCTGGCGGAAATTACTGATTTACAGTTTAGGAGGGTTACCTAGTGTTAATAATGGGATATGTAGGAGGGTGAGCCGGTCAAGGATCGATTCAGACAAGGTGGTCTATTGTATGACAAGTGACAGTTTAATTATGAGTAAAGATATCTGGTACAACGTATACGGGCCATTTCATTCGGTTCTTAAGGAACCAGCAGAAAAGAAGCGCAGATAACAGAGTGCACATGTCTCATATACAGAACAGAAAGTAGGTTGATTCTAGAAGATCGGGTCTTCGGGTTGGTTCAGGCTGAGGTGTAGTCTTCTTGGATTGGCCCTGTTGGGCCGTCCGTCATCCCTCTGAGTCTTGTTCTTTGTCACACAATGTTCAGCTAAAAAGGAGATTAGGTGTGTGCGCTGGTTTCTGCAAGTCAAGGCTGTCTCTTCCTCCCAATGTGTGGGTGTATGTCTTATCTGTGTGTCCTCGGCAGTTAGGGTGTGTAGTGTGTGCTGTGTGTGTGGGTGTGGGAGCTATCCTGTATGGGACCTAACATGTTTTACTGTGAAAATACGTTGTCTCAGTTATAGCAATGTAATAGCAGTAGGCTGGTCACCTGCATAAGAAATAGCACTTCCTTACAAATCCCTCTCTTCACGTCTCCCCAGAGACGTGACACAACCTAACTAGATCCAGACACAAAAAGAAAACTTTTCCCAGAAGGAAAAGTTTTGTGATTCCCTCTCTTCACATCTCCTAAGAGATGTGACACAAACTAGGCTAACAATTACAAAGTTTAAAATACCTTCATGTTCTCCATTCGATCCCACTATGTACTAGATTGGCTACCAGCCACCTAGGAACTTGCAACCCTCATGTCAAAAGAGAACAACAGCTCATTGAAAAACAGAACAAAAGAAAATGATGTGAAATTTAAGCCCCCCTTTTTGACACCCACTAGGGTGTCACTCATTATCCCTTATTTCAGCAGTCATAGCATTTCATGAAAAGAAAAAACAAAACCTAGTAGGCACTCTCAACCTCATCCTCAAATTCGGGCAGGTCATTAGCAAGCAGAGGAAACATCTGGGAAAGGGGGGAAGGGTCAATAGCTCTAGAGATAACCCTAGTGGTAAGGGAACGGATACATGGAATGCAACAGCATCCACAGAGAACCAAAATGGCCGCGAACACCGAAATGGAGACCAAAATGGAGGAGACCAGGGTTTTATATTTACCAAAGGCACTCATCCAGGAGTCCCACATTGAGGTATCAATCCCAGAATGAGATTTCATTTTACCATTAAGAGTCCTCAAACCTTCTAGGGCTATGGTCAAGCTACCATCGGAGGCTGTGTTATTAGGGATGAAAGTACAACACTGTTCACCAAACATAGTGCAAGCTCCACCTTTCTCTGCCAGTAGCATATCCACTGCAATGCGATTCTGGAATGTATTCTATCCACATTTTTATTAACAGTGCACCACCAACAAATGGAGGACTCAAACCCAGCTGCCACCTGATCCACCAACTTGTACTCGTCAGGAACTCCCCTTGGGACTCCAATGGCGTCTATGTACGTCGGATCACCACTAGATGGGGTGGTGGCACGCCTGGAACGTCCCCTCCAATATTCAGGGTTCACCCTCTGGACCCTAAGGATGAGGTCTCCAGCCTCTGTAGGGTAGATAGAAACAGGCAAAAGGAGAGTAACAAGTGCACAGCTTCCAGTAGTATTGGAGGGTAATTTATCAAACAGGACAGTGTTGCCACACCACCACCTCACATCTGCTCTGGATATTGGACTGAAACTCCCAACAATGTTGATTGTATCCAGACACCAATTCCCAGGAACCTGTCCCACATTAGTACCGCCTCCCGTCATTTTGACACAGGTGAAATGTGCCCTGGCAACCTTGTTGGAAAACAATGGTTTCCTAGCAGTAGATTTAGTCATGGGATAGACAGCATCCCAGGCAGAGCAATTACAACTGGGGTTATCCGTAGTCATTAATGGGATTAAACATGTTAGAGTCACATCTGTAACAGACTTCTTAAAACACGGTATGATGCAAGCAGCACAACACATCAATAATAAAAATACAAGAATTAGGGTCAGAAATCCAGTAACCACCATACCAGTGTACTTACCAAACCAGGCTCCCAACCAAAAGAACAGTCCAGACTCCTCCACCCCCGCCATGGTCCTCATCTCAGCAGATAGTGCACCAAGCCCATTAAAGGCCTTAGCTATACCACCATCTGGAGTGGTGTTATTAGGAATATACGTGCAACATTGTTCACCGAACATCTTGCAGACTGTCTGGCAACCCTAGATGTGGCCTCAAGCTGTTCAGACAGACCAGTGAGTGCATCACGGGGGTAATTCACAAAACGCTGTTGATTATAGTAGATATAACTGATCCATGCAGTCCGTCTAGCATCCACTATGGCTGGACCTATAATAGGTAGTAAGTGCCAGAGTCCATCATTCCTACCCAAGGCCTGAAACTCATGAGGAACCCCCACTGGCACTCCCAACAGGTTAGTGTGTATGTCAACTACATCCTCTGTCCATGGAGCACTACATATATGTCTCCCATGGGATGGAATGTTTTCAGGTCCCCTGGATACAGAACCCAACAGCTGTTCAGAAGTAACATCAACAATGGTCAGTGGAATTATCAAACTGGTCAGAGCACACGTACCTTGCCAGTCTCCTCTAAGAATGGGTCTCAGTACTCTTTTGGGTCCACATATCCACCACACATCAGCCAGACCACTAGTTTGGTTTAGGCCTGTAACTGGCCAAGTGGCATAAATGGTTATGTTACTGCTGCAATCAGCTTCAGGCAATCTCCCATAGTCCATGCCACTACCTGTACCCGTGATGCAACTGTAATTGCCCCCATATGCCTTAACACCCCAAGGGGCCCGATGAGGAGGTACTGTAGGAAACACAAGGCTCAAAGAGGAGCAGAGGGTTGAATTGGGCTGAACCTGGTAAAAACCTCTCAGAATACACAACCACCCCTCTCCTTCTCCTATAGCAAATGGGTGTGTAGCCAGAACAAGTCTAGCATGACTACAAATAGTGCAGTCCTTTCTTCTCAGGGTTTTAGCTGTGTACCTCATATAAGACAGCCACAAATTGTCCCTACCATCAAAACCAGTCTCAGTGCCTAATTGATCAATAGCTGTGTAGTCTCTAACATTAATTACCTGAATGGGATTTTTTAACACAGTGGTGGTAGGTGGCAGGTTCGGTCCAGGGGTGGTAGAGGAGTGTGTCTGGCCCTGGTTCGTCTGGGACCTCTGGTTTTGGCAGCTCCCTAATAGAAAACACACCCATCGTGTCTGTCCCGGTCCTTTGTAGTCCGAGGGTGTAAGTGCCTGCATCAGAGAGCTTAATAGTTTTGATGGTTAGTAGGATTTCATCACCTTTACAAAGTTCAACAGTGCTCCCAGGTTTTCCCCATATGATGGAAAACCTATCCACCTTTGTGGGATCCCCTATGCTATAATAATACCCTCTTCTCCAATCCTAGAATTGTCCCAAGTTGGTTATCATGTAATCCCCATATGGACACCCTCCCCCATTACACAGGTACACTGACACTCCTGTAAAGCCCCACCCTCTCCCAGAGAACACATCACTAGCAAGAGCCAGACACATCTTCACTTCTATGAACAAAAACAGGGGTGACAGGACAGGGAGGGTTACTTCATTCGAGAGATGGCCCCCGGAATTCTGTTAATTCCAGTTCTCCTCTCGAACACTGTTTATTGTTCGACAGTGTCATGTGTCCTACCCTCCCCCGTGCGATATGAATCCGGGTAGCTCTTTCAGCTAGCTGTCACCAGGAGTCCTTGTATGGTCCCCCCAACAAGCCTCTGGGACTGGATTGAGTGACTTCACCTGTAGTTCACCTGTAATGCATAAAATCCTGGACATACAGGCTTGGTTAACAAACAGTTTCTCATATGTTTTATCTGATTATATATTTAGTTTCTTATCCAATAGGCCCCATCCTATCCTAGACCACAATTTACCCATCCCCCTTTTGATACCTGGCTCTGCCCAGGTAACAACCTTACCTACTCTAAATAATGACTTAGGTAAGATTAGTATATTATCCTTCTGTTCTGACATTATCATGTAGGAGCGCCCCTTTCATTTTCCACATGTCCAATTCTCCCTTTTGTCTCCACTCAGTAACTGTTATCTACACATTCTGTTATCTTTGCTCGTCCTGGCTCCCTTTTAAAACTTCTCCTCTCTGCTCTCCAACCTTCAAGGTCTCTGCAGTGCAGGGGAGGGCTCTTCTGTCTGCCTTTTCCCCTTATCTGTCTGTAGCTCGTTTTCTCATGTTTCCAAATTTGAACTAAATGTCTCACTGTTTGGCTTTATCTAAACTCATGGATTTTTTTTTTTTTGAAAAACATGTCTATGGTGGCACTTTCTAAAGTCCTTATATAGGTTAATTAAACCCCACTATAATTAATTTACCTTTAAAAAATAAAAAATAAAAACAAACCGTATTACCCATGACCACAAATTAAATATTCAAATGGCACCCCCTATACACAGGTGTTAAAACCAAACACAAATATCTCAATTTCTTCCCTGCCCTGTTTGCTCAAAATATGTCCCAAATACTTAACATGAGTCTACCATAAATAAAACTTATCCTAGCTAAATTTTCACACCACGTTCATCAGAGAAAATATAATGACACTATAATGTAAATTTCACTGCCTTTTTGTATTAAATTACCTTAATATCAGTATTACAAATTACCCTAGATTCTCCATCCAAATTGCTTTCCAATGAGGCTGATCAGACCCCAAAGGAAAGTTACAATGGAGGTCATAAGTCATACCACCCCTTCAAAGAAGTGTTTCTTACTATATTAAACAACATTCCTCTATCAAAAGATTTCACCTATTTAATTAAGACTCAGAAAATAAAAACGTATAATAATTCATATGTGAGTGTACCCCTTTAAGATATCTTGTCTCTGGGAACATGGAAATCCCCTTAAACCCAAAATGTTTGCTACAAACAAAACCTAATAATTATAATAATACCTTCAAATAATTTGTTTTAAATTTCCTCAATGTTTCATGTAACTCATTCAGTCTTTAAAGGATTGTCTCCCCAAAATGCTTTATACCCTGCCAATAAACTCACACAATTGTGATAAACGTGCACTGTCCCTTTAACGTAAAATAATATCAGCCTGTAATCCACTCTGCGGGCCTTTCATTGTTCCCCATAATGAAAACAGATTCTAATGTTAGTATACCTTAACCTCCTGTTTAATTTCAGTGGTGTTATCTGAACAATCAAACCAAAATCAATAACCGGGAAGTACTTGTGTAAATTAATTAAAAGAACAAAATAAATCTACCTTATTTCTCAGCACTTGGTTAGAACATCACTCCCGTTTTACATCGAACACACCCGTCCCTAGTGTATATCTTATCTATTATTCAGTGGCTCAATTAATGTTTAACGTAAGTATGTTCAGATGTTGATTATGTAATTCTACAATATTAGTATAGTTCAAACCTCATATAATATATATATATATATTTTTTTTTTGAATTTAGGAAATACTTTTTCCACAATAATGTTAAATATTGGTAATGATATCAGGGACTTGTGAAACGCCGTTTACATTTAGTCTATAGTCAACACACAAATATTCTTACATGGACATAGTCTTAAACAAAATTGATCAATTAGAACATCTTATTCTATGACATCACACATTCGTACATTTATCACATTCATTCTGGCCACAACACAAAGCGGACTTTTCAGTCCAACATACAATTAATCTATTGTAGACACCTCACCGGACACTACCGGCTATTGGATTTTACCTCACCGGACACTACCGGCTATTGGTTTTCTCTAAAACACTAATTGAATTTATCTTTTGCAGATGGATGATCGAATCACACTCAGATGTTAATGATAAAACTGATCACGCCCTTTTTCAGACGCCCGAACGAATATCACTTATACAAAGAATATAATCCTGATCACATCAATACTCAATAATAGACCACCTTACCAGACACAGCTGGACCGGTCACTAGCCGGACTATCGGTGAAAATCTATCCTAGACTATATTTTATTCCTTACTGGTGTCTGCCACCAGACCGTTCACAGCCGGACTATCAGAATATTCTATTAATATTAGGTCTACTACTAAATATCCCTTACCGGTGTCTGCCACCGGACCGTTCTCATGCCGGACTATCGGAATATTCTAACTACTACTCATCCCTTACCGGTGTCTGCCACCGGACCGTTCTCATGCCGGACTATCGGGATATTCTAATTACCACATATGTTTACTTCACTGTCAATTTCAAGTCCATTATTTACGTAAAATTTACACAAAAATTCTTACCCACACTCGGTACTACTGATCGTAATTTGGTATGACTATTCGACAATATGCAAAGTTTGATAAAACAGGTTTTGCTTACCTTATTTTGTGGTCGACCAGAGATCAGTTTCCCGAGTTGAGCAGAATTGTTGTCCACCCCCGAATGGTTTTCACCTGTCCTCCGGGAACCGTCCTTTCACCAACTCGCCCCCTCACACCCACATCAACCACTCTGGACTGGGTCGTTAGTAAACCATCCCTCTGCTACCAAGTTTCTGTTAATAATGGGATATGTAGGAGGGTGAGCCGGTCAAGGATCGATTCAGACAAGGTGGTCTATTGTATGACAAGTGACAGTTTAATTATGAGTAAAGATATCTGGTACAACGTATACGGGCCATTTCATTCGGTTCTTAAGGAACCAGCAGAAAAGAAGCGCAGATAACAGAGTGCACATGTCTCATATACAGAACAGAAAGTAGGTTGATTCTAGAAGATCGGGTCTTCGGGTTGGTTCAGGCTGAGGTGTAGTCTTCTTGGATTGGCCCTGTTGGGCCGTCCGTCATCCCTCTGAGTCTTGTTCTTTGTCACACAATGTTCAGCTAAAAAGGAGATTAGGTGTGTGCGCTGGTTTCTGCAAGTCAAGGCTGTCTCTTCCTCCCAATGTGTGGGTGTATGTCTTATCTGTGTGTCCTCGGCAGTTAGGGTGTGTAGTGTGTGCTGTGTGTGTGGGTGTGGGAGCTATCCTGTATGGGACCTAACATGTTTTACTGTGAAAATACGTTGTCTCAGTTATAGCAATGTAATAGCAGTAGGCTGGTCACCTGCATAAGAAATAGCACTTCCTTACACTAGTCACACATGTGAAGTTTTGGAAAGATGTGACTTTTTTAACCCTTCAAAACAGACAGTGTGACCCAATTAAAGGCACTTCCGGTTGGCACAGGAAGCTATAAGTAAACACATGTCTTTATTGACATAGCCACTTACAGAATCCTGAGTTTTAAGTCTTTAAGTTAAGAATTGACTGATCTACACAGGTTTGAATACAGTGATTTTCATAATGACAGGTTATGTGTTTCAAAACACTTTTAGGGTGAGCTAGCTTGATAGTTAACGTTTGCTTTAGTTTGCGCGCCAGCTCTGCAAATTCAGCAGGTGTGTGTGAAGGCTTCCACTGCAGGTCATTAGTTTTGTTGGATCAAACCATTGTGAGGCAAAGGGCGGGAGTCGCAATCTTTTGAAACTTAAAAACGCGCTATTAAGTGTCTATAATCAGCATAAGTGCTTTCATTGCGTTCATTCATATTATTGAAATTACATAGATATGTTTACAGTGATATATTGGGGGGGGAAATCATATTTTTCCCAGGATAGGGGGGTCGTGTCCCCCCCTGGGATTTCTGCCTATGCACGTGATATCTCCTCACTCACGTGGTTGATTGAAGAACTGATTTGTGTTGTGAAGCAGAATTCACCAAGCGTTGGATTGTTCACCCACTAATAGGGAACGTGAGCTGGGTTTAGACCGTCGTGAGACAGGTTAGTTATAAATTATATATATATAAATTCAAAGATGAAGAAGGAGGGATGACTAGAAACGATTCAGTTGACCGTTTTATGTGTGGATTAATTGTCGGAGTAGAGGAATTTGTGTAATTCAGGTAAAAAAATAACGCAATGTTTATATCACAGGACAAATTAGCTAGCGGGTTAACTCGCTAAATTGCCATACATGTTTCATGCCTTTCGGCCTGTCCCCAATTTAATGCCATTGGTCACATATTTTGTTTTGATATTTTAACCTGCTGGTATGTTTATAATGAACTTTATCTGTCGAAAATGGAAATTGTGAGGTTTGAGGTCTTGTGGTGGCTTTACTACTTTGTCCCGCTCCGGGATGGTCTAGCAACCATCGCGTTTTTGTCCATTTGGGATCCTGTGTATGCGGTAGATTTTTGCCGTGTTTGCGTCCACTTGGGAAATGGGAGATACGGGTCCGGAAACCTTTTTTTTTTTTTTTTTTCTAGTGATTTGTTGACCGCTCGGTGTAATTGTAGGTCTCTTACGGTCCACTGCTTTTTGCCGCCCACTGGTCCACCCAGAACACGACTGTAATCCTGATATATTGAGGTAAGTGATGGGGTGATCCTGGAAATGAGTCACTAGTTCTGTGTGTAAATGGGCCCGTTTGATATTGTATAGAATGCTGTTTAAGTCTATTTTCTATTGTATACTGGGTTTCCCCAATGTAGTGTTTTTTGCTAAATGTGCAAGTGATTATATACATATATGACATTTGGAGTGTAGAGTGAAATGAAAGACAACCCCCCCTCTCCAAAAGTTGGGTCTGTGCTGTTGTGAGTTGAAAAGACTTGGATAAATTCATGATGAGAGGGGGTCAACTACCCCCTCTGCTGGGTAATCTAAGAAAGCAACTGGGGGAGGAAAGGGGGAGTGTACAGGGGGTTGGGGGGAAAAGAAGGGTGTGGTGTGGGTCCAAATTGTGGGTAGAGCCTATTCTAAATTTAGCTGCTCACACCAATTCTTAAAAATGAGGTCTGCTGTGGTTGTTGTTCAGTGTATCAGGTCTGTTGTGTGGAATTCATCATGTGGTATCTCCAAGAGAAATGGGCCATGTGTGGTGATGTAACCGTTAATGACTTTGAGGTTCCGTTTTCGATCTGGTGAAAGGAGGTGTGAGTGGTTAATAATGGGGATGTAAATAATTGCATTAGGGAAAAAGTGACTCTTGCTTCCTTGTGCATTGATGCATTCTGTTTGATGTTTTGTATGGGTCATTATCCATATTGTTTATGCCCACCGAGAGAACCACTATGCATGCTGGTGTCTAAATGAACCTCTGTTTTCTCCAGGACCTTTTTGAAATGGTAAAATGTTGCTCCAGGGTAACTCTCCACTTGTATGGGTTATGGGTTATGAAATGGAGGGATTCTATTAACATTTGAGTCTCCCAAGACTAGTATTGGTTTATTTCCCTTCAAATTCCAATCTGCCACCTTGCCATTTGGTGTAATACTTAAAGGCCCGTAGATGTCCTCCTAGGATCATAAATTAAACTGAGGTAAGCTCCAAGTTGCCTCTTTTTCTGGGTGGCAGTGCAGAAGTCGATGTGGTGAGAGATTCATTCAACCATAGTGTTGTTAAATATGAACATAAACGCCATATTGTGCATTTAAATGGTTTCATTGTTTTGTTAAAGGAAAGGAAAAACCTAAAAGAGGAAGTGCCAAACTAAAACCAAACAAACCATAAATATATAGAGTAGAAATAAATTATGAATAAAACCATGTTCTTCTCCATCCATTTTCCTGTCTGTTAAAACCCATTTTCTAATACAGGCCATTTGGTGTTATTGTCTGTAGGTTCTGGATCCACTCCCGTGCTGCCCACAGGTCCAGAGGCCCACAGGTCCAGCCTATATGTGACTGTAACCCTGATATGGTAAGGTGAGTGATGGGGTGCTCCTGGAAGTGGGTTATGAGTAAATTGTAGGTTGATGTGGGCACTTGGCCAATGCAAGTTCAAAACAGACAGTGTGACCCAATTAAAGGCACTTCCGGTTGGCACAGGAAGCTATACGTAAACACATATCTTGCTTGGGGTATTCTCTTACAGAATCCTGAGTTTAAAGTCTTTATGTTAAAAATTGACTGATCTAGACAGGGTTGAATGCAGTCATTTTCACATTTGCAGGTTATGTACATCAAAATACCTTTTGGGTGAATTTAACCACTTCCGGATGCTCCAGGATGCTTAGATTCGACACAGGTAGACCTCATAGTGGTCTGATGGACTGTCATAGAAGACAGGTTCATAAGGCATTCATAACCCACATAGGCTTCAGGTTGAATTTAGAGGTGCAGGCAATGTATTCCTATGGGGAGAGAAGTCAATGCAAACTGTTTGAAGTAAACACCTTCTTTTAACTGCTAAGGGTTAATGCCACACGGCCAAGGTTAGGCTTGCACGGATCGGGAGGACCTCAGGAACGTACCTGAGGTCGAATTGTGCTTCTCACCCTAGCAGTTCTCTCACTGTCACCCAAAACAAATGACATTTTGGGCCTACTTTTCTCATGGTCGCTGCGCTCAGACCGAGCGAGCTACGGGATATCTCGTTGAACTCTGCACGGCCTAGAGATTATGTTTATGCCCTTGCCTGCTCTCTGTGTCTTTCAGCACCACACCTTTTCACTCCATCCTTGCTGTGTGTGTGTGTGTGTGTGTGTGAGAGCTTTTCTTTGACATCTGCTGGCGGAAATTACTGATTTACAGTTTAGGAGGGTTACCTAGTCACACATGTGAAGTTTTGGAAAGATGTGACTTTTTTAACCCTTCAAAACAGACAGTGTGACCCAATTAAAGGCACTTCCGGTTGGCACAGGAAGCTATAAGTAAACACATGTCTTTATTGACATAGCCACTTACAGAATCCTGAGTTTTAAGTCTTTAAGTTAAGAATTGACTGATCTACACAGGTTTGAATACAGTGATTTTCATAATGACAGGTTATGTGTTTCAAAACACTTTTAGGGTGAGCTAGCTTGATAGTTAACGTTTGCTTTAGTTTGCGCGCCAGCTCTGCAAATTCAGCAGGTGTGTGTGAAGGCTTCCACTGCAGGTCATTAGTTTTGTTGGATCAAACCATTGTGAGGCAAAGGGCGGGAGTCGCAATCTTTTGAAACTTAAAAACGCGCTATTAAGTGTCTATAATCAGCATAAGTGCTTTCATTGCGTTCATTCATATTATTGAAATTACATAGATATGTTTACAGTGATATATTGGGGGGGGAAATCATATTTTTCCCAGGATAGGGGGGTCGTGTCCCCCCCTGGGATTTCTGCCTATGCACGTGATATCTCCTCACTCACGTGGTTGATTGAAGAACTGATTTGTGTTGTGAAGCAGAATTCACCAAGCGTTGGATTGTTCACCCACTAATAGGGAACGTGAGCTGGGTTTAGACCGTCGTGAGACAGGTTAGTTATAAATTATATATATATAAATTCAAAGATGAAGAAGGAGGGATGACTAGAAACGATTCAGTTGACCGTTTTATGTGTGGATTAATTGTCGGAGTAGAGGAATTTGTGTAATTCAGGTAAAAAAATAACGCAATGTTTATATCACAGGACAAATTAGCTAGCGGGTTAACTCGCTAAATTGCCATACATGTTTCATGCCTTTCGGCCTGTCCCCAATTTAATGCCATTGGTCACATATTTTGTTTTGATATTTTAACCTGCTGGTATGTTTATAATGAACTTTATCTGTCGAAAATGGAAATTGTGAGGTTTGAGGTCTTGTGGTGGCTTTACTACTTTGTCCCGCTCCGGGATGGTCTAGCAACCATCGCGTTTTTGTCCATTTGGGATCCTGTGTATGCGGTAGATTTTTGCCGTGTTTGCGTCCACTTGGGAAATGGGAGATACGGGTCCGGAAACCTTTTTTTTTTTTTTTTTCTAGTGATTTGTTGACCGCTCGGTGTAATTGTAGGTCTCTTACGGTCCACTGCTTTTTGCCGCCCACTGGTCCGCCCAGAACACGACTGTAATCCTGATATATTGAGGTAAATGATGGGGTGATCCTGGAAATGAGTCACTAGTTCTGTGTGTAAATGGGCCTGTTTGATATTGTATAGAATGCTGTTTAAGTCTATTTTCTATTGTATACTGGGTTTCCCCAATGTAGTGTTTTTTGCTAAATGTGCAAGTGATTATATACATATGACATTTGGAGTGTAGAGTGAAATGAAAGACAACCCCCCCTCTCCAAAAGTTGGGTCTGTGCTGTTGTGAGTTGAAAAGACTTGGATAAATTCATGGTGAGAGGGGGTCAACTACCCCCTCTGCTGGGTAATCTAAGAAAGCAACTGGGGGAGGAAAGGGGGAGTGTACAGGGGGTTGGGGGGAAAAGAAGGGTGTGGTGTGGGTCCAAATTGTGGGTAGAGCCTATTCTAAATTTAGCTGCTCACACCAATTCTTAAAAATGAGATCTGCTGTGGTTGTTGTTCAGTGTATCAGGTCTGTTGTGTGGAATTCATCATGTGGTATCTCCAAGAGAAATGGGCCATGTGTGGTGATGTAACCGTTAATGACTTTGAGGTTCCGTTTTCGATCTGGTGAAAGGAGGTGTGAGTGGTTAATAATGGGGATGTAAATAATTGCATTAGGGAAAAAGTGACTCTTGCTTCCTTGTGCATTGACGCATTCTGTTTGATGTTTTGTATGGGTCATTATCCATATTGTTTATGCCCACCGAGAGAACCACTATGCATGCTGGTGTCTAAATGAACCTCTGTTTTCTCCAGGACCTTTTTGAAATGGTAAAATGTTGCTCCAGGGTAACTCTCCACTTGTATGGGTTATGGGTTATGAAATGGAGGGATTCTATTAACATTTGAGTCTCCCAAGACTAGTATTGGTTTATTTCCCTTCAAATTCCAATCTGCCACCTTGCCATTTGGTGTAATACTTAAAGGCCCGTAGATGTCCTCCTAGGATCATAAATTAAACTGAGGTAAGCTCCAAGTTGCCTCTTTTTCTGGGTGGCAGTGCAGAAGTCGATGTGGTGAGAGATTCATTCAACCATAGTGTTGTTAAATATGAACATAAACGCCATATTGTGCATTTAAATGGTTTCATTGTTTTGTTAAAGGAAAGGAAAAACCTAAAAGAGGAAGTGCCAAACTAAAACCAAACAAACCATAAATATATAGAGTAGAAATAAATTATGAATAAAACCATGTTCTTCTCCATCCATTTTCCTGTCTGTTAAAACCCATTTTCTAATACAGGCCATTTGGTGTTATTGTCTGTAGGTTCTGGATCCACTCCCGTGCTGCCCACAGGTCCAGAGGCCCACAGGTCCAGCCTATATGTGACTGTAACCCTGATATGGTAAGGTGAGTGATGGGGTGCTCCTGGAAGTGGGTTATGAGTAAATTGTAGGTTGATGTGGGCACTTGGCCAATGCAAGTTCAAAACAGACAGTGTGACCCAATTAAAGGCACTTCCGGTTGGCACAGGAAGCTATACGTAAACACATATCTTGCTTGGGGTATTCTCTTACAGAATCCTGAGTTTAAAGTCTTTATGTTAAAAATTGACTGATCTAGACAGGGTTGAATGCAGTCATTTTCACATTTGCAGGTTATGTACATCAAAATACCTTTTGGGTGAATTTAACCACTTCCGGATGCTCCAGGATGCTTAGATTCGACACAGGTAGACCTCATAGTGGTCTGATGGACTGTCATAGAAGACAGGTTCATAAGGCATTCATAACCCACATAGGCTTCAGGTTGAATTTAGAGGTGCAGGCAATGTATTCCTATGGGGAGAGAAGTCAATGCAAACTGTTTGAAGTAAACACCTTCTTTTAACTGCTAAGGGTTAATGCCACACGGCCAAGGTTAGGCTTGCACGGATCGGGAGGACCTCAGGAACGTACCTGAGGTCGAATTGTGCTTCTCACCCTAGCAGTTCTCTCACTGTCACCCAAAACAAATGACATTTTGGGCCTACTTTTCTCATGGTCGCTGCGCTCAGACCGAGCGAGCTACGGGATATCTCGTTGAACTCTGCACGGCCTAGAGATTATGTTTATGCCCTTGCCTGCTCTCTGTGTCTTTCAGCACCACACCTTTTCACTCCATCCTTGCTGTGTGTGTGTGTGTGTGTGAGAGCTTTTCTTTGACATCTGCTGGCGGAAATTACTGATTTACAGTTTAGGAGGGTTACCTAGTCACACATGTGAAGTTTTGGAAAGATGTGACTTTTTTAACCCTTCAAAACAGACAGTGTGACCCAATTAAAGGCACTTCCGGTTGGCACAGGAAGCTATAAGTAAACACATGTCTTTATTGACATAGCCACTTACAGAATCCTGAGTTTTAAGTCTTTAAGTTAAGAATTGACTGATCTACACAGGTTTGAATACAGTGATTTTCATAATGACAGGTTATGTGTTTCAAAACACTTTTAGGGTGAGCTAGCTTGATAGTTAACGTTTGCTTTAGTTTGCGCGCCAGCTCTGCAAATTCAGCAGGTGTGTGTGAAGGCTTCCAACAAAACGAATGACCTGCAGTGGATCAAACCATTGTGAGGCAAAGGGCGGGAGTCGCAATCTTTTGAAACTTAAAAACGCGCTATTAAGTGTCTATAATCAGCATAAGTGCTTTCATTGCGTTCATTGATGGGGTGATCCTGGAAATGAGTCACTAGTTCTGTGTGTAAATGGGCCCGTTTGATATTGTATAGAATGCTGTTTAAGTCTATTTTCTATTGTATACTGGGTTTCCCCAATGTAGTGTTTTTTGCTAAATGTGCAAGTGATTATATACATATATGACATTTGGAGTGTAGAGTGAAATGAAAGACAACCCCCCCTCTCCAAAAGTTGGGTCTGTGCTGTTGTGAGTTGAAAAGACTTGGATAAATTCATGATGAGAGGGGGTCAACTACCCCCTCTGCTGGGTAATCTAAGAAAGCAACTGGGGGAGGAAAGGGGGAGTGTACAGGGGGTTGGGGGGAAAAGAAGGGTGTGGTGTGGGTCCAAATTGTGGGTAGAGCCTATTCTAAATTTAGCTGCTCACACCAATTCTTAAAAATGAGGTCTGCTGTGGTTGTTGTTCAGTGTATCAGGTCTGTTGTGTGGAATTCATCATGTGGTATCTCCAAGAGAAATGGGCCATGTGTGGTGATGTAACCGTTAATGACTTTGAGGTTCCGTTTTCGATCTGGTGAAAGGAGGTGTGAGTGGTTAATAATGGGGATGTAAATAATTGCATTAGGGAAAAAGTGACTCTTGCTTCCTTGTGCATTGATGCATTCTGTTTGATGTTTTGTATGGGTCATTATCCATATTGTTTATGCCCACCGAGAGAACCACTATGCATGCTGGTGTCTAAATGAACCTCTGTTTTCTCCAGGACCTTTTTGAAATGGTAAAATGTTGCTCCAGGGTAACTCTCCACTTGTATGGGTTATGGGTTATGAAATGGAGGGATTCTATTAACATTTGAGTCTCCCAAGACTAGTATTGGTTTATTTCCCTTCAAATTCCAATCTGCCACCTTGCCATTTGGTGTAATACTTAAAGGCCCGTAGATGTCCTCCTAGGATCATAAATTAAACTGAGGTAAGCTCCAAGTTGCCTCTTTTTCTGGGTGGCAGTGCAGAAGTCGATGTGGTGAGAGATTCATTCAACCATAGTGTTGTTAAATATGAACATAAACGCCATATTGTGCATTTAAATGGTTTCATTGTTTTGTTAAAGGAAAGGAAAAACCTAAAAGAGGAAGTGCCAAACTAAAACCAAACAAACCATAAATATATAGAGTAGAAATAAATTATGAATAAAACCATGTTCTTCTCCATCCATTTTCCTGTCTGTTAAAACCCATTTTCTAATACAGGCCATTTGGTGTTATTGTCTGTAGGTTCTGGATCCACTCCCGTGCTGCCCACAGGTCCAGAGGCCCACAGGTCCAGCCTATATGTGACTGTAACCCTGATATGGTAAGGTGAGTGATGGGGTGCTCCTGGAAGTGGGTTATGAGTAAATTGTAGGTTGATGTGGGCACTTGGCCAATGCAAGTTCAAAACAGACAGTGTGACCCAATTAAAGGCACTTCCGGTTGGCACAGGAAGCTATACGTAAACACATATCTTGCTTGGGGTATTCTCTTACAGAATCCTGAGTTTAAAGTCTTTATGTTAAAAATTGACTGATCTAGACAGGGTTGAATGCAGTCATTTTCACATTTGCAGGTTATGTACATCAAAATACCTTTTGGGTGAATTTAACCACTTCCGGATGCTCCAGGATGCTTAGATTCGACACAGGTAGACCTCATAGTGGTCTGATGGACTGTCATAGAAGACAGGTTCATAAGGCATTCATAACCCACATAGGCTTCAGGTTGAATTTAGAGGTGCAGGCAATGTATTCCTATGGGGAGAGAAGTCAATGCAAACTGTTTGAAGTAAACACCTTCTTTTAACTGCTAAGGGTTAATGCCACACGGCCAAGGTTAGGCTTGCACGGATCGGGAGGACCTCAGGAACGTACCTGAGGTCGAATTGTGCTTCTCACCCTAGCAGTTCTCTCACTGTCACCCAAAACAAATGACATTTTGGGCCTACTTTTCTCATGGTCGCTGCGCTCAGACCGAGCGAGCTACGGGATATCTCGTTGAACTCTGCACGGCCTAGAGATTATGTTTATGCCCTTGCCTGCTCTCTGTGTCTTTCAGCACCACACCTTTTCACTCCATCCTTGCTGTGTGTGTGTGTGTGTGTGAGAGCTTTTCTTTGACATCTGCTGGCGGAAATTACTGATTTACAGTTTAGGAGGGTTACCTAGTCACACATGTGAAGTTTTGGAAAGATGTGACTTTTTTAACCCTCAAAACAGACAGTGTGACCCAATTAAAGGCACTTCCGGTTGGCACAGGAAGCTATAAGTAAACACATGTCTTTATTGACATAGCCACTTACAGAATCCTGAGTTTTAAGTCTTTAAGTTAAGAATTGACTGATCTACACAGGTTTGAATACAGTGATTTTCATAATGACAGGTTATGTGTTTCAAAACACTTTTAGGGTGAGCTAGCTTGATAGTTAACGTTTGCTTTAGTTTGCGCGCCAGCTCTGCAAATTCAGCAGGTGTGTGTGAAGGCTTCCAACAAAACGAATGACCTGCAGTGGATCAAACCATTGTGAGGCAAAGGGCGGGAGTCGCAATCTTTTGAAACTTAAAAACGCGCTATTAAGTGTCTATAATCAGCATAAGTGCTTTCATTGCGTTCATTGATGGGGTGATCCTGGAAATGAGTCACTAGTTCTGTGTGTAAATGGGCCCGTTTGATATTGTATAGAATGCTGTTTAAGTCTATTTTCTATTGTATACTGGGTTTCCCCAATGTAGTGTTTTTTGCTAAATGTGCAAGTGATTATATACATATATGACATTTGGAGTGTAGAGTGAAATGAAAGACAACCCCCCCTCTCCAAAAGTTGGGTCTGTGCTGTTGTGAGTTGAAAAGACTTGGATAAATTCATGATGAGAGGGGGTCAACTACCCCCTCTGCTGGGTAATCTAAGAAAGCAACTGGGGGAGGAAAGGGGGAGTGTACAGGGGGTTGGGGGGAAAAGAAGGGTGTGGTGTGGGTCCAAATTGTGGGTAGAGCCTATTCTAAATTTAGCTGCTCACACCAATTCTTAAAAATGAGGTCTGCTGTGGTTGTTGTTCAGTGTATCAGGTCTGTTGTGTGGAATTCATCATGTGGTATCTCCAAGAGAAATGGGCCATGTGTGGTGATGTAACCGTTAATGACTTTGAGGTTCCGTTTTCGATCTGGTGAAAGGAGGTGTGAGTGGTTAATAATGGGGATGTAAATAATTGCATTAGGGAAAAAGTGACTCTTGCTTCCTTGTGCATTGATGCATTCTGTTTGATGTTTTGTATGGGTCATTATCCATATTGTTTATGCCCACCGAGAGAACCACTATGCATGCTGGTGTCTAAATGAACCTCTGTTTTCTCCAGGACCTTTTTGAAATGGTAAAATGTTGCTCCAGGGTAACTCTCCACTTGTATGGGTTATGGGTTATGAAATGGAGGGATTCTATTAACATTTGAGTCTCCCAAGACTAGTATTGGTTTATTTCCCTTCAAATTCCAATCTGCCACCTTGCCATTTGGTGTAATACTTAAAGGCCCGTAGATGTCCTCCTAGGATCATAAATTAAACTGAGGTAAGCTCCAAGTTGCCTCTTTTTCTGGGTGGCAGTGCAGAAGTCGATGTGGTGAGAGATTCATTCAACCATAGTGTTGTTAAATATGAACATAAACGCCATATTGTGCATTTAAATGGTTTCATTGTTTTGTTAAAGGAAAGGAAAAACCTAAAAGAGGAAGTGCCAAACTAAAACCAAACAAACCATAAATATATAGAGTAGAAATAAATTATGAATAAAACCATGTTCTTCTCCATCCATTTTCCTGTCTGTTAAAACCCATTTTCTAATACAGGCCATTTGGTGTTATTGTCTGTAGGTTCTGGATCCACTCCCGTGCTGCCCACAGGTCCAGAGGCCCACAGGTCCAGCCTATATGTGACTGTAACCCTGATATGGTAAGGTGAGTGATGGGGTGCTCCTGGAAGTGGGTTATGAGTAAATTGTAGGTTGATGTGGGCACTTGGCCAATGCAAGTTCAAAACAGACAGTGTGACCCAATTAAAGGCACTTCCGGTTGGCACAGGAAAGCTATACGTAAACACATATCTTGCTTGGGGTATTCTCTTACAGAATCCTGAGTTTAAAGTCTTTATGTTAAAAATTGACTGATCTAGACAGGGTTGAATGCAGTCATTTTCACATTTGCAGGTTATGTACATCAAAATACCTTTTGGGTGAATTTAACCACTTCCGGATGCTCCAGGATGCTTAGATTCGACACAGGTAGACCTCATAGTGGTCTGATGGACTGTCATAGAAGACAGGTTCATAAGGCATTCATAACCCACATAGGCTTCAGGTTGAATTTAGAGGTGCAGGCAATGTATTCCTATGGGGAGAGAAGTCAATGCAAACTGTTTGAAGTAAACACCTTCTTTTAACTGCTAAGGGTTAATGCCACACGGCCAAGGTTAGGCTTGCACGGATCGGGAGGATCTCAGGAACGTACCTGAGGTCGAATTGTGCTTCTCACCCTAGCAGTTCTCTCACTGTCACCCAAAACAAATGACATTTTGGGCCTACTTTTCTCATGGTCGCTGCGCTCAGACCGAGCGAGCTACGGGATATCTCGTTGAACTCTGCACGGCCTAGAGATTATGTTTATGCCCTTGCCTGCTCTCTGTGTCTTTCAGCACCACACCTTTTCACTCCATCCTTGCTGTGTGTGTGTGTGTGTGTGAGAGCTTTTCTTTGACATCTGCTGGCGGAAATTACTGATTTACAGTTTAGGAGGGTTACCTAGTCACACATGTGAAGTTTTGGAAAGATGTGACTTTTTTAACCCTTCAAAACAGACAGTGTGACCCAATTAAAGGCACTTCCGGTTGGCACAGGAAGCTATAAGTAAACACATGTCTTTATTGACATAGCCACTTACAGAATCCTGAGTTTTAAGTCTTTAAGTTAAGAATTGACTGATCTACACAGGTTTGAATACAGTGATTTTCATAATGACAGGTTATGTGTTTCAAAACACTTTTAGGGTGAGCTAGCTTGATAGTTAACGTTTGCTTTAGTTTGCGCGCCAGCTCTGCAAATTCAGCAGGTGTGTGTGAAGGCTTCCAACAAAACGAATGACCTGCAGTGGATCAAACCATTGTGAGGCAAAGGGCGGGAGTCGCAATCTTTTGAAACTTAAAAACGCGCTATTAAGTGTCTATAATCAGCATAAGTGCTTTCATTGCGTTCATTGATGGGGTGATCCTGGAAATGAGTCACTAGTTCTGTGTGTAAATGGGCCCGTTTGATATTGTATAGAATGCTGTTTAAGTCTATTTTCTATTGTATACTGGGTTTCCCCAATGTAGTGTTTTTTGCTAAATGTGCAAGTGATTATATACATATATGACATTTGGAGTGTAGAGTGAAATGAAAGACAACCCCCCCTCTCCAAAAGTTGGGTCTGTGCTGTTGTGAGTTGAAAAGACTTGGATAAATTCATGATGAGAGGGGGTCAACTACCCCCTCTGCTGGGTAATCTAAGAAAGCAACTGGGGGAGGAAAGGGGGAGTGTACAGGGGGTTGGGGGGAAAAGAAGGGTGTGGTGTGGGTCCAAATTGTGGGTAGAGCCTATTCTAAATTTAGCTGCTCACACCAATTCTTAAAAATGAGGTCTGCTGTGGTTGTTGTTCAGTGTATCAGGTCTGTTGTGTGGAATTCATCATGTGGTATCTCCAAGAGAAATGGGCCATGTGTGGTGATGTAACCGTTAATGACTTTGAGGTTCCGTTTTCGATCTGGTGAAAGGAGGTGTGAGTGGTTAATAATGGGGATGTAAATAATTGCATTAGGGAAAAAGTGACTCTTGCTTCCTTGTGCATTGATGCATTCTGTTTGATGTTTTGTATGGGTCATTATCCATATTGTTTATGCCCACCGAGAGAACCACTATGCATGCTGGTGTCTAAATGAACCTCTGTTTTCTCCAGGACCTTTTTGAAATGGTAAAATGTTGCTCCAGGGTAACTCTCCACTTGTATGGGTTATGGGTTATGAAATGGAGGGATTCTATTAACATTTGAGTCTCCCAAGACTAGTATTGGTTTATTTCCCTTCAAATTCCAATCTGCCACCTTGCCATTTGGTGTAATACTTAAAGGCCCGTAGATGTCCTCCTAGGATCATAAATTAAACTGAGGTAAGCTCTAAGTTGCCTCTTTTTCTGGGTGGCAGTGCAGAAGTCGATGTGGTGAGAGATTCATTCAACCATAGTGTTGTTAAATATGAACATAAACGCCATATTGTGCATTTAAATGGTTTCATTGTTTTGTTAAAGGAAAGGAAAAACCTAAAAGAGGAAGTGCCAAACTAAAACCAAACAAACCATAAATATATAGAGTAGAAATAAATTATGAATAAAACCATGTTCTTCTCCATCCATTTTCCTGTCTGTTAAAACCCATTTTCTAATACAGGCCATTTGGTGTTATTGTCTGTAGGTTCTGGATCCACTCCCGTGCTGCCCACAGGTCCAGAGGCCCACAGGTCCAGCCTATATGTGACTGTAACCCTGATATGGTAAGGTGAGTGATGGGGTGCTCCTGGAAGTGGGTTATGAGTAAATTGTAGGTTGATGTGGGCACTTGGCCAATGCAAGTTCAAAACAGACAGTGTGACCCAATTAAAGGCACTTCCGGTTGGCACAGGAAGCTATACGTAAACACATATCTTGCTTGGGGTATTCTCTTACAGAATCCTGAGTTTAAAGTCTTTATGTTAAAAATTGACTGATCTAGACAGGGTTGAATGCAGTCATTTTCACATTTGCAGGTTATGTACATCAAAATACCTTTTGGGTGAATTTAACCACTTCCGGATGCTCCAGGATGCTTAGATTCGACACAGGTAGACCTCATAGTGGTCTGATGGACTGTCATAGAAGACAGGTTCATAAGGCATTCATAACCCACATAGGCTTCAGGTTGAATTTAGAGGTGCAGGCAATGTATTCCTATGGGGAGAGAAGTCAATGCAAACTGTTTGAAGTAAACACCTTCTTTTAACTGCTAAGGGTTAATGCCACACGGCCAAGGTTAGGCTTGCACGGATCGGGAGGACCTCAGGAACGTACCTGAGGTCGAATTGTGCTTCTCACCCTAGCAGTTCTCTCACTGTCACCCAAAACAAATGACATTTTGGGCCTACTTTTCTCATGGTCGCTGCGCTCAGACCGAGCGAGCTACGGGATATCTCGTTGAACTCTGCACGGCCTAGAGATTATGTTTATGCCCTTGCCTGCTCTCTGTGTCTTTCAGCACCACACCTTTTCACTCCATCCTTGCTGTGTGTGTGTGTGTGTGTGAGAGCTTTTCTTTGACATCTGCTGGCGGAAATTACTGATTTACAGTTTAGGAGGGTTACCTAGTCACACATGTGAAGTTTTGGAAAGATGTGACTTTTTTAACCCTTCAAAACAGACAGTGTGACCCAATTAAAGGCACTTCCGGTTGGCACAGGAAGCTATAAGTAAACACATGTCTTTATTGACATAGCCACTTACAGAATCCTGAGTTTTAAGTCTTTAAGTTAAGAATTGACTGATCTACACAGGTTTGAATACAGTGATTTTCATAATGACAGGTTATGTGTTTCAAAACACTTTTAGGGTGAGCTAGCTTGATAGTTAACGTTTGCTTTAGTTTGCGCGCCAGCTCTGCAAATTCAGCAGGTGTGTGTGAAGGCTTCCAACAAAACGAATGACCTGCAGTGGATCAAACCATTGTGAGGCAAAGGGCGGGAGTCGCAATCTTTTGAAACTTAAAAACGCGCTATTAAGTGTCTATAATCAGCATAAGTGCTTTCATTGCGTTCATTGATGGGGTGATCCTGGAAATGAGTCACTAGTTCTGTGTGTAAATGGGCCCGTTTGATATTGTATAGAATGCTGTTTAAGTCTATTTTCTATTGTATACTGGGTTTCCCCAATGTAGTGTTTTTTGCTAAATGTGCAAGTGATTATATACATATATGACATTTGGAGTGTAGAGTGAAATGAAAGACAACCCCCCCTCTCCAAAAGTTGGGTCTGTGCTGTTGTGAGTTGAAAAGACTTGGATAAATTCATGATGAGAGGGGGTCAACTACCCCCTCTGCTGGGTAATCTAAGAAAGCAACTGGGGGAGGAAAGGGGGAGTGTACAGGGGGTTGGGGGGAAAAGAAGGGTGTGGTGTGGGTCCAAATTGTGGGTAGAGCCTATTCTAAATTTAGCTGCTCACACCAATTCTTAAAAATGAGGTCTGCTGTGGTTGTTGTTCAGTGTATCAGGTCTGTTGTGTGGAATTCATCATGTGGTATCTCCAAGAGAAATGGGCCATGTGTGGTGATGTAACCGTTAATGACTTTGAGGTTCCGTTTTCGATCTGGTGAAAGGAGGTGTGAGTGGTTAATAATGGGGATGTAAATAATTGCATTAGGGAAAAAGTGACTCTTGCTTCCTTGTGCATTGATGCATTCTGTTTGATGTTTTGTATGGGTCATTATCCATATTGTTTATGCCCACCGAGAGAACCACTATGCATGCTGGTGTCTAAATGAACCTCTGTTTTCTCCAGGACCTTTTTGAAATGGTAAAATGTTGCTCCAGGGTAACTCTCCACTTGTATGGGTTATGGGTTATGAAATGGAGGGATTCTATTAACATTTGAGTCTCCCAAGACTAGTATTGGTTTATTTCCCTTCAAATTCCAATCTGCCACCTTGCCATTTGGTGTAATACTTAAAGGCCCGTAGATGTCCTCCTAGGATCATAAATTAAACTGAGGTAAGCTCCAAGTTGCCTCTTTTTCTGGGTGGCAGTGCAGAAGTCGATGTGGTGAGAGATTCATTCAACCATAGTGTTGTTAAATATGAACATAAACGCCATATTGTGCATTTAAATGGTTTCATTGTTTTGTTAAAGGAAAGGAAAAACCTAAAAGAGGAAGTGCCAAACTAAAACCAAACAAACCATAAATATATAGAGTAGAAATAAATTATGAATAAAACCATGTTCTTCTCCATCCATTTTCCTGTCTGTTAAAACCCATTTTCTAATACAGGCCATTTGGTGTTATTGTCTGTAGGTTCTGGATCCACTCCCGTGCTGCCCACAGGTCCAGAGGCCCACAGGTCCAGCCTATATGTGACTGTAACCCTGATATGGTAAGGTGAGTGATGGGGTGCTCCTGGAAGTGGGTTATGAGTAAATTGTAGGTTGATGTGGGCACTTGGCCAATGCAAGTTCAAAACAGACAGTGTGACCCAATTAAAGGCACTTCCGGTTGGCACAGGAAGCTATACGTAAACACATATCTTGCTTGGGGTATTCTCTTACAGAATCCTGAGTTTAAAGTCTTTATGTTAAAAATTGACTGATCTAGACAGGGTTGAATGCAGTCATTTTCACATTTGCAGGTTATGTACATCAAAATACCTTTTGGGTGAATTTAACCACTTCCGGATGCTCCAGGATGCTTAGATTCGACACAGGTAGACCTCATAGTGGTCTGATGGACTGTCATAGAAGACAGGTTCATAAGGCATTCATAACCCACATAGGCTTCAGGTTGAATTTAGAGGTGCAGGCAATGTATTCCTATGGGGAGAGAAGTCAATGCAAACTGTTTGAAGTAAACACCTTCTTTTAACTGCTAAGGGTTAATGCCACACGGCCAAGGTTAGGCTTGCACGGATCGGGAGGACCTCAGGAACGTACCTGAGGTCGAATTGTGCTTCTCACCCTAGCAGTTCTCTCACTGTCACCCAAAACAAATGACATTTTGGGCCTACTTTTCTCATGGTCGCTGCGCTCAGACCGAGCGAGCTACGGGATATCTCGTTGAACTCTGCACGGCCTAGAGATTATGTTTATGCCCTTGCCTGCTCTCTGTGTCTTTCAGCACCACACCTTTTCACTCCATCCTTGCTGTGTGTGTGTGTGTGTGTGAGAGCTTTTCTTTGACATCTGCTGGCGGAAATTACTGATTTACAGTTTAGGAGGGTTACCTAGTCACACATGTGAAGTTTTGGAAAGATGTGACTTTTTTAACCCTTCAAAACAGACAGTGTGACCCAATTAAAGGCACTTCCGGTTGGCACAGGAAGCTATAAGTAAACACATGTCTTTATTGACATAGCCACTTACAGAATCCTGAGTTTTAAGTCTTTAAGTTAAGAATTGACTGATCTACACAGGTTTGAATACAGTGATTTTCATAATGACAGGTTATGTGTTTCAAAACACTTTTAGGGTGAGCTAGCTTGATAGTTAACGTTTGCTTTAGTTTGCGCGCCAGCTCTGCAAATTCAGCAGGTGTGTGTGAAGGCTTCCAACAAAACGAATGACCTGCAGTGGATCAAACCATTGTGAGGCAAACGGCGGGAGTCGCAATCTTTTGAAACTTAAAAACGCGCTATTAAATGTCTATAATCAGCATAAGTGCTTTCATTGCGTTCATTGATGGGGTGATCCTGGAAATGAGTCACTAGTTCTGTGTGTAAATGGGCCCGTTTGATATTGTATAGAATGCTGTTTAAGTATATTTTCTATTGTATACTGGGTTTCCCCAATGTAGTGTTTTTTGCTAAATGTGCAAGTGATTATATACATATATGACATTTGGAGTGTAGAGTGAAATGAAAGACAACCCCCCCTCTCCAAAAGTTGGGTCTGTGCTGTTGTGAGTTGAAAAGACTTGGATAAATTCATGATGAGAGGGGGTCAACTACCCCCTCTGCTGGGTAATCTAAGAAAGCAACTGGGGGAGGAAAGGGGGAGTGTACAGGGGGTTGGGGGGAAAAGAAGGGTGTGGTGTGGGTCCAAATTGTGGGTAGAGCCTATTCTAAATTTAGCTGCTCACACCAATTCTTAAAAATGAGGTCTGCTGTGGTTGTTGTTCAGTGTATCAGGTCTGTTGTGTGGAATTCATCATGTGGTATCTCCAAGAGAAATGGGCCATGTGTGGTGATGTAACCGTTAATGACTTTGAGGTTCCGTTTTCGATCTGGTGAAAGGAGGTGTGAGTGGTTAATAATGGGGATGTAAATAATTGCATTAGGGAAAAAGTGACTCTTGCTTCCTTGTGCATTGATGCATTCTGTTTGATGTTTTGTATGGGTCATTATCCATATTGTTTATGCCCACCGAGAGAACCACTATGCATGCTGGTGTCTAAATGAACCTCTGTTTTCTCCAGGACCTTTTTGAAATGGTAAAATGTTGCTCCAGGGTAACTCTCCACTTGTATGGGTTATGAAATGGAGGGATTCTATTAACATTTGAGTCTCCCAAGACTAGTATTGGTTTATTTCCCTTCAAATTCCAATCTGCCACCTTGCCATTTGGTGTAATACTTAAAGGCCCGTAGATGTCCTCCTAGGATCATAAATTAAACTGAGGTAAGCTCCAAGTTGCCTCTTTTTCTGGGTGGCAGTGCAGAAGTCGATGTGGTGAGAGATTCATTCAACCATAGTGTTGTTAAATATGAACATAAACGCCATATTGTGCATTTAAATGGTTTCATTGTTTTGTTAAAGGAAAGGAAAAACCTAAAAGAGGAAGTGCCAAACTAAAACCAAACAAACCATAAATATATAGAGTAGAAATAAATTATGAATAAAACCATGTTCTTCTCCATCCATTTTCCTGTCTGTTAAAACCCATTTTCTAATACAGGCCATTTGGTGTTATTGTCTGTAGGTTCTGGATCCACTCCCGTGCTGCCCACAGGTCCAGAGGCCCACAGGTCCAGCCTATATGTGACTGTAACCCTGATATGGTAAGGTGAGTGATGGGGTGCTCCTGGAAGTGGGTTATGAGTAAATTGTAGGTTGATGTGGGCACTTGGCCAATGCAAGTTCAAAACAGACAGTGTGACCCAATTAAAGGCACTTCCGGTTGGCACAGGAAGCTATACGTAAACACATATCTTGCTTGGGGTATTCTCTTACAGAATCCTGAGTTTAAAGTCTTTATGTTAAAAATTGACTGATCTAGACAGGGTTGAATGCAGTCATTTTCACATTTGCAGGTTATGTACATCAAAATACCTTTTGGGTGAATTTAACCACTTCCGGATGCTCCAGGATGCTTAGATTCGACACAGGTAGACCTCATAGTGGTCTGATGGACTGTCATAGAAGACAGGTTCATAAGGCATTCATAACCCACATAGGCTTCAGGTTGAATTTAGAGGTGCAGGCAATGTATTCCTATGGGGAGAGAAGTCAATGCAAACTGTTTGAAGTAAACACCTTCTTTTAACTGCTAAGGGTTAATGCCACACGGCCAAGGTTAGGCTTGCACGGATCGGGAGGATCTCAGGAACGTACCTGAGGTCGAATTGTGCTTCTCACCCTAGCAGTTCTCTCACTGTCACCCAAAACAAATGACATTTTGGGCCTACTTTTCTCATGGTCGCTGCGCTCAGACCGAGCGAGCTACGGGATATCTCGTTGAACTCTGCACGGCCTAGAGATTATGTTTATGCCCTTGCCTGCTCTCTGTGTCTTTCAGCACCACACCTTTTCACTCCATCCTTGCTGTGTGTGTGTGTGTGTGTGAGAGCTTTTCTTTGACATCTGCTGGCGGAAATTACTGATTTACAGTTAAGGGGGTTACCTAGTCACACATGTGAAGTTTTGGAAAGATGTGACTTTTTTAACCCTTCAAAACAGACAGTGTGACCCAATTAAAGGCACTTCCGGTTGGCACAGGAAGCTATAAGTAAACACATGTCTTTATTGACATAGCCACTTACAGAATCCTGAGTTTTAAGTCTTTAAGTTAAGAATTGACTGATCTACACAGGTTTGAATACAGTGATTTTCATAATGACAGGTTATGTGTTTCAAAACACTTTTAGGGTGAGCTAGCTTGATAGTTAACGTTTGCTTTAGTTTGCGCGCCAGCTCTGCAAATTCAGCAGGTGTGTGTGAAGGCTTCCAACAAAACGAATGACCTGCAGTGGATCAAACCATTGTGAGGCAAAGGGCGGGAGTCGCAATCTTTTGAAACTTAAAAACGCGCTATTAAGTGTCTATAATCAGCATAAGTGCTTTCATTGCGTTCATTGATGGGGTGATCCTGGAAATGAGTCACTAGTTCTGTGTGTAAATGGGCCCGTTTGATATTGTATAGAATGCTGTTTAAGTCTATTTTCTATTGTATACTGGGTTTCCCCAATGTAGTGTTTTTTGCTAAATGTGCAAGTGATTATATACATATATGACATTTGGAGTGTAGAGTGAAATGAAAGACAACCCCCCCTCTCCAAAAGTTGGGTCTGTGCTGTTGTGAGTTGAAAAGACTTGGATAAATTCATGATGAGAGGGGGTCAACTACCCCCTCTGCTGGGTAATCTAAGAAAGCAACTGGGGGAGGAAAGGGGGAGTGTACAGGGGGTTGGGGGGAAAAGAAGGGTGTGGTGTGGGTCCAAATTGTGGGTAGAGCCTATTCTAAATTTAGCTGCTCACACCAATTCTTAAAAATGAGGTCTGCTGTGGTTGTTGTTCAGTGTATCAGGTCTGTTGTGTGGAATTCATCATGTGGTATCTCCAAGAGAAATGGGCCATGTGTGGTGATGTAACCGTTAATGACTTTGAGGTTCCGTTTTCGATCTGGTGAAAGGAGGTGTGAGTGGTTAATAATGGGGATGTAAATAATTGCATTAGGGAAAAAGTGACTCTTGCTTCCTTGTGCATTGATGCATTCTGTTTGATGTTTTGTATGGGTCATTATCCATATTGTTTATGCCCACCGAGAGAACCACTATGCATGCTGGTGTCTAAATGAACCTCTGTTTTCTCCAGGACCTTTTTGAAATGGTAAAATGTTGCTCCAGGGTAACTCTCCACTTGTATGGGTTATGGGTTATGAAATGGAGGGATTCTATTAACATTTGAGTCTCCCAAGACTAGTATTGGTTTATTTCCCTTCAAATTCCAATCTGCCACCTTGCCATTTGGTGTAATACTTAAAGGCCCGTAGATGTCCTCCTAGGATCATAAATTAAACTGAGGTAAGCTCCAAGTTGCCTCTTTTTCTGGGTGGCAGTGCAGAAGTCGATGTGGTGAGAGATTCATTCAACCATAGTGTTGTTAAATATGAACATAAACGCCATATTGTGCATTTAAATGGTTTCATTGTTTTGTTAAAGGAAAGGAAAAACCTAAAAGAGGAAGTGCCAAACTAAAACCAAACAAACCATAAATATATAGAGTAGAAATAAATTATGAATAAAACCATGTTCTTCTCCATCCATTTTCCTGTCTGTTAAAACCCATTTTCTAATACAGGCCATTTGGTGTTATTGTCTGTAGGTTCTGGATCCACTCCCGTGCTGCCCACAGGTCCAGAGGCCCACAGGTCCAGCCTATATGTGACTGTAACCCTGATATGGTAAGGTGAGTGATGGGGTGCTCCTGGAAGTGGGTTATGAGTAAATTGTAGGTTGATGTGGGCACTTGGCCAATGCAAGTTCAAAACAGACAGTGTGACCCAATTAAAGGCACTTCCGGTTGGCACAGGAAGCTATACGTAAACACATATCTTGCTTGGGGTATTCTCTTACAGAATCCTGAGTTTAAAGTCTTTATGTTAAAAATTGACTGATCTAGACAGGGTTGAATGCAGTCATTTTCACATTTGCAGGTTATGTACATCAAAATACCTTTTGGGTGAATTTAACCACTTCCGGATGCTCCAGGATGCTTAGATTCGACACAGGTAGACCTCATAGTGGTCTGATGGACTGTCATAGAAGACAGGTTCATAAGGCATTCATAACCCACATAGGCTTCAGGTTGAATTTAGAGGTGCAGGCAATGTATTCCTATGGGGAGAGAAGTCAATGCAAACTGTTTGAAGTAAACACCTTCTTTTAACTGCTAAGGGTTAATGCCACACGGCCAAGGTTAGGCTTGCACGGATCGGGAGGACCTCAGGAACGTACCTGAGGTCGAATTGTGCTTCTCACCCTAGCAGTTCTCTCACTGTCACCCAAAACAAATGACATTTTGGGCCTACTTTTCTCATGGTCGCTGCGCTCAGACCGAGCGAGCTACGGGATATCTCGTTGAACTCTGCACGGCCTAGAGATTATGTTTATGCCCTTGCCTGCTCTCTGTGTCTTTCAGCACCACACCTTTTCACTCCATCCTTGCTGTGTGTGTGTGTGTGTGTGTGTGAGAGCTTTTCTTTGACATCTGCTGGCGGAAATTACTGATTTACAGTTTAGGAGGGTTACCTAGTCACACATGTGAAGTTTTGGAAAGATGTGACTTTTTTAACCCTTCAAAACAGACAGTGTGACCCAATTAAAGGCACTTCCGGTTGGCACAGGAAGCTATAAGTAAACACATGTCTTTATTGACATAGCCACTTACAGAATCCTGAGTTTTAAGTCTTTAAGTTAAGAATTGACTGATCTACACAGGTTTGAATACAGTGATTTTCATAATGACAGGTTATGTGTTTCAAAACACTTTTAGGGTGAGCTAGCTTGATAGTTAACGTTTGCTTTAGTTTGCGCGCCAGCTCTGCAAATTCAGCAGGTGTGTGTGAAGGCTTCCAACAAAACGAATGACCTGCAGTGGATCAAACCATTGTGAGGCAAAGGGCGGGAGTCGCAATCTTTTGAAACTTAAAAACGCGCTATTAAGTGTCTATAATCAGCATAAGTGCTTTCATTGCGTTCATTGATGGGGTGATCCTGGAAATGAGTCACTAGTTCTGTGTGTAAATGGGCCCGTTTGATATTGTATAGAATGCTGTTTAAGTCTATTTTCTATTGTATACTGGGTTTCCCCAATGTAGTGTTTTTTGCTAAATGTGCAAGTGATTATATACATATATGACATTTGGAGTGTAGAGTGAAATGAAAGACAACCCCCCCTCTCCAAAAGTTGGGTCTGTGCTGTTGTGAGTTGAAAAGACTTGGATAAATTCATGATGAGAGGGGGTCAACTACCCCCTCTGCTGGGTAATCTAAGAAAGCAACTGGGGGAGGAAAGGGGGAGTGTACAGGGGGTTGGGGGGAAAAGAAGGGTGTGGTGTGGGTCCAAATTGTGGGTAGAGCCTATTCTAAATTTAGCTGCTCACACCAATTCTTAAAAATGAGGTCTGCTGTGGTTGTTGTTCAGTGTATCAGGTCTGTTGTGTGGAATTCATCATGTGGTATCTCCAAGAGAAATGGGCCATGTGTGGTGATGTAACCGTTAATGACTTTGAGGTTCCGTTTTCGATCTGGTGAAAGGAGGTGTGAGTGGTTAATAATGGGGATGTAAATAATTGCATTAGGGAAAAAGTGACTCTTGCTTCCTTGTGCATTGATGCATTCTGTTTGATGTTTTGTATGGGTCATTATCCATATTGTTTATGCCCACCGAGAGAACCACTATGCATGCTGGTGTCTAAATGAACCTCTGTTTTCTCCAGGACCTTTTTGAAATGGTAAAATGTTGCTCCAGGGTAACTCTCCACTTTTATGGGTTATGAAATGGAGGGATTCTATTAACATTTGAGTCTCCCAAGACTAGTATTGGTTTATTTCCCTTCAAATTCCAATCTGCCACCTTGCCATTTGGTGTAATACTTAAAGGCCCGTAGATGTCCTCCTAGGATCATAAATTAAACTGAGGTAAGCTCCAAGTTGCCTCTTTTTCTGGGTGGCAGTGCAGAAGTCGATGTGGTGAGAGATTCATTCAACCATAGTGTTGTTAAATATGAACATAAACGCCATATTGTGCATTTAAATGGTTTCATTGTTTTGTTAAAGGAAAGGAAAAACCTAAAAGAGGAAGTGCCAAACTAAAACCAAACAAACCATAAATATATAGAGTAGAAATAAATTATGAATAAAACCATGTTCTTCTCCATCCATTTTCCTGTCTGTTAAAACCCATTTTCTAATACAGGCCATTTGGTGTTATTGTCTGTAGGTTCTGGATCCACTCCCGTGCTGCCCACAGGTCCAGAGGCCCACAGGTCCAGCCTATATGTGACTGTAACCCTGATATGGTAAGGTGAGTGATGGGGTGCTCCTGGAAGTGGGTTATGAGTAAATTGTAGGTTGATGTGGGCACTTGGCCAATGCAAGTTCAAAACAGACAGTGTGACCCAATTAAAGGCACTTCCGGTTGGCACAGGAAGCTATACGTAAACACATATCTTGCTTGGGGTATTCTCTTACAGAATCCTGAGTTTAAAGTCTTTATGTTAAAAATTGACTGATCTAGACAGGGTTGAATGCAGTCATTTTCACATTTGCAGGTTATGTACATCAAAATACCTTTTGGGTGAATTTAACCACTTCCGGATGCTCCAGGATGCTTAGATTCGACACAGGTAGACCTCATAGTGGTCTGATGGACTGTCATAGAAGACAGGTTCATAAGGCATTCATAACCCACATAGGCTTCAGGTTGAATTTAGAGGTGCAGGCAATGTATTCCTATGGGGAGAGAAGTCAATGCAAACTGTTTGAAGTAAACACCTTCTTTTAACTGCTAAGGGTTAATGCCACACGGCCAAGGTTAGGCTTGCACGGATCGGGAGGACCTCAGGAACGTACCTGAGGTCGAATTGTGCTTCTCACCCTAGCAGTTCTCTCACTGTCACCCAAAACAAATGACATTTTGGGCCTACTTTTCTCATGGTCGCTGCGCTCAGACCGAGCGAGCTACGGGATATCTCGTTGAACTCTGCACGGCCTAGAGATTATGTTTATGCCCTTGCCTGCTCTCTGTGTCTTTCAGCACCACACCTTTTCACTCCATCCTTGCTGTGTGTGTGTGTGTGTGTGTGAGAGCTTTTCTTTGACATCTGCTGGCGGAAATTACTGATTTACAGTTTAGGAGGGTTACCTAGTCACACATGTGAAGTTTTGGAAAGATGTGACTTTTTTAACCCTTCAAAACAGACAGTGTGACCCAATTAAAGGCACTTCCGGTTGGCACAGGAAGCTATAAGTAAACACATGTCTTTATTGACATAGCCACTTACAGAATCCTGAGTTTTAAGTCTTTAAGTTAAGAATTGACTGATCTACACAGGTTTGAATACAGTGATTTTCATAATGACAGGTTATGTGTTTCAAAACACTTTTAGGGTGAGCTAGCTTGATAGTTAACGTTTGCTTTAGTTTGCGCGCCAGCTCTGCAAATTCAGCAGGTGTGTGTGAAGGCTTCCAACAAAACGAATGACCTGCAGTGGATCAAACCATTGTGAGGCAAAGGGCGGGAGTCGCAATCTTTTGAAACTTAAAAACGCGCTATTAAATGTCTATAATCAGCATAAGTGCTTTCATTGCGTTCATTGATGGGGTGATCCTGGAAATGAGTCACTAGTTCTGTGTGTAAATGGGCCCGTTTGATATTGTATAGAATGCTGTTTAAGTCTATTTTCTATTGTATACTGGGTTTCCCCAAAGTAGTGTTTTTTGCTAAATGTGCAAGTGATTATATACATATATGACATTTGGAGTGTAGAGTGAAATGAAAGACAACCCCCCCTCTCCAAAAGTTGGGTCTGTGCTGTTGTGAGTTGAAAAGACTTGGATAAATTCATGATGAGAGGGGGTCAACTACCCCCTCTGCTGGGTAATCTAAGAAAGCAACTGGGGGAGGAAAGGGGGAGTGTACAGGGGGTTGGGGGGAAAAGAAGGGTGTGGTGTGGGTCCAAATTGTGGGTAGAGCCTATTCTAAATTTAGCTGCTCACACCAATTCTTAAAAATGAGGTCTGCTGTGGTTGTTGTTCAGTGTATCAGGTCTGTTGTGTGGAATTCATCATGTGGTATCTCCAAGAGAAATGGGCCATGTGTGGTGATGTAACCGTTAATGACTTTGAGGTTCCGTTTTCGATCTGGTGAAAGGAGGTGTGAGTGGTTAATAATGGGGATGTAAATAATTGCATTAGGGAAAAAGTGACTCTTGCTTCCTTGTGCATTGATGCATTCTGTTTGATGTTTTGTATGGGTCATTATCCATATTGTTTATGCCCACCGAGAGAACCACTATGCATGCTGGTGTCTAAATAAACCTCTGTTTTCTCCAGGACCTTTTTGAAATGGTAAAATGTTGCTCCAGGGTAACTCTCCACTTGTATGGGTTATGAAATGGAGGGATTCTATTAACATTTGAGTCTCCCAAGACTAGTATTGGTTTATTTCCCTTCAAATTCCAATCTGCCACCTTGCCATTTGGTGTAATACTTAAAGGCCCGTAGATGTCCTCCTAGGATCATAAATTAAACTGAGGTAAGCTCCAAGTTGCCTCTTTTTCTGGGTGGCAGTGCAGAAGTCGATGTGGTGAGAGATTCATTCAACCATAGTGTTGTTAAATATGAACATAAACGCCATATTGTGCATTTAAATGGTTTCATTGTTTTGTTAAAGGAAAGGAAAAACCTAAAAGAGGAAGTGCCAAACTAAAACCAAACAAACCATAAATATATAGAGTAGAAATAAATTATGAATAAAACCATGTTCTTCTCCATCCATTTTCCTGTCTGTTAAAACCCATTTTCTAATACAGGCCATTTGGTGTTATTGTCTGTAGGTTCTGGATCCACTCCCGTGCTGCCCACAGGTCCAGAGGCCCACAGGTCCAGCCTATATGTGACTGTAACCCTGATATGGTAAGGTGAGTGATGGGGTGCTCCTGGAAGTGGGTTATGAGTAAATTGTAGGTTGATGTGGGCACTTGGCCAATGCAAGTTCAAAACAGACAGTGTGACCCAATTAAAGGCACTTCCGGTTGGCACAGGAAGCTATACGTAAACACATATCTTGCTTGGGGTATTCTCTTACAGAATCCTGAGTTTAAAGTCTTTATGTTAAAAATTGACTGATCTAGACAGGGTTGAATGCAGTCATTTTCACATTTGCAGGTTATGTACATCAAAATACCTTTTGGGTGAATTTAACCACTTCCGGATGCTCCAGGATGCTTAGATTCGACACAGGTAGACCTCATAGTGGTCTGATGGACTGTCATAGAAGACAGGTTCATAAGGCATTCATAACCCACATAGGCTTCAGGTTGAATTTAGAGGTGCAGGCAATGTATTCCTATGGGGAGAGAAGTCAATGCAAACTGTTTGAAGTAAACACCTTCTTTTAACTGCTAAGGGTTAATGCCACACGGCCAAGGTTAGGCTTGCACGGATCGGGAGGATCTCAGGAACGTACCTGAGGTCGAATTGTGCTTCTCACCCTAGCAGTTCTCTCACTGTCACCCAAAACAAATGACATTTTGGGCCTACTTTTCTCATGGTCGCTGCGCTCAGACCGAGCGAGCTACGGGATATCTCGTTGAACTCTGCACGGCCTAGAGATTATGTTTATGCCCTTGCCTGCTCTCTGTGTCTTTCAGCACCACACCTTTTCACTCCATCCTTGCTGTGTGTGTGTGTGTGTGTGAGAGCTTTTCTTTGACATCTGCTGGCGGAAATTACTGATTTACAGTTTAGGAGGGTTACCTAGTCACACATGTGAAGTTTTGGAAAGATGTGACTTTTTTAACCCTTCAAAACAGACAGTGTGACCCAATTAAAGGCACTTCCGGTTGGCACAGGAAGCTATAAGTAAACACATGTCTTTATTGACATAGCCACTTACAGAATCCTGAGTTTTAAGTCTTTAAGTTAAGAATTGACTGATCTACACAGGTTTGAATACAGTGATTTTCATAATGACAGGTTATGTGTTTCAAAACACTTTTAGGGTGAGCTAGCTTGATAGTTAACGTTTGCTTTAGTTTGCGCGCCAGCTCTGCAAATTCAGCAGGTGTGTGTGAAGGCTTCCAACAAAACGAATGACCTGCAGTGGATCAAACCATTGTGAGGCAAAGGGCGGGAGTCGCAATCTTTTGAAACTTAAAAAACGCGCTATTAAGTGTCTATAATCAGCATAAGTGCTTTCATTGCGTTCATTGATGGGGTGATCCTGGAAATGAGTCACTAGTTCTGTGTGTAAATGGGCCCGTTTGATATTGTATAGAATGCTGTTTAAGTCTATTTTCTATTGTATACTGGGTTTCCCCAATGTAGTGTTTTTTGCTAAATGTGCAAGTGATTATATACATATATGACATTTGGAGTGTAGAGTGAAATGAAAGACAACCCCCCCTCTCCAAAAGTTGGGTCTGTGCTGTTGTGAGTTGAAAAGACTTGGATAAATTCATGATGAGAGGGGGTCAACTACCCCCTCTGCTGGGTAATCTAAGAAAGCAACTGGGGGAGGAAAGGGGGAGTGTACAGGGGGTTGGGGGGGAAAGAAGGGTGTGGTGTGGGTCCAAATTGTGGGTAGAGCCTATTCTAAATTTAGCTGCTCACACCAATTCTTAAAAATGAGGTCTGCTGTGGTTGTTGTTCAGTGTATCAGGTCTGTTGTGTGGAATTCATCATGTGGTATCTCCAAGAGAAATGGGCCATGTGTGGTGATGTAACCGTTAATGACTTTGAGGTTCCGTTTTCGATCTGGTGAAAGGAGGTGTGAGTGGTTAATAATGGGGATGTAAATAATTGCATTAGGGAAAAAGTGACTCTTGCTTCCTTGTGCATTGATGCATTCTGTTTGATGTTTTGTATGGGTCATTATCCATATTGTTTATGCCCACCGAGAGAACCACTATGCATGCTGGTGTCTAAATGAACCTCTGTTTTCTCCAGGACCTTTTTGAAATGGTAAAATGTTGCTCCAGGGTAACTCTCCACTTGTATGGGTTATGGGTTATGAAATGGAGGGATTCTATTAACATTTGAGTCTCCCAAGACTAGTATTGGTTTATTTCCCTTCAAATTCCAATCTGCCACCTTGCCATTTGGTGTAATACTTAAAGGCCCGTAGATGTCCTCCTAGGATCATAAATTAAACTGAGGTAAGCTCCAAGTTGCCTCTTTTTCTGGGTGGCAGTGCAGAAGTCGATGTGGTGAGAGATTCATTCAACCATAGTGTTGTTAAATATGAACATAAACGCCATATTGTGCATTTAAATGGTTTCATTGTTTTGTTAAAGGAAAGGAAAAACCTAAAAGAGGAAGTGCCAAACTAAAACCAAACAAACCATAAATATATAGAGTAGAAATAAATTATGAATAAAACCATGTTCTTCTCCATCCATTTTCCTGTCTGTTAAAACCCATTTTCTAATACAGGCCATTTGGTGTTATTGTCTGTAGGTTCTGGATCCACTCCCGTGCTGCCCACAGGTCCAGAGGCCCACAGGTCCAGCCTATATGTGACTGTAACCCTGATATGGTAAGGTGAGTGATGGGGTGCTCCTGGAAGTGGGTTATGAGTAAATTGTAGGTTGATGTGGGCACTTGGCCAATGCAAGTTCAAAACAGACAGTGTGACCCAATTAAAGGCACTTCCGGTTGGCACAGGAAGCTATACGTAAACACATATCTTGCTTGGGGTATTCTCTTACAGAATCCTGAGTTTAAAGTCTTTATGTTAAAAATTGACTGATCTAGACAGGGTTGAATGCAGTCATTTTCACATTTGCAGGTTATGTACATCAAAATACCTTTTGGGTGAATTTAACCACTTCCGGATGCTCCAGGATGCTTAGATTCGACACAGGTAGACCTCATAGTGGTCTGATGGACTGTCATAGAAGACAGGTTCATAAGGCATTCATAACCCACATAGGCTTCAGGTTGAATTTAGAGGTGCAGGCAATGTATTCCTATGGGGAGAGAAGTCAATGCAAACTGTTTGAAGTAAACACCTTCTTTAACTGCTAAGGGTTAATGCCACACGGCCAAGGTTAGGCTTGCACGGATCGGGAGGACCTCAGGAACGTACCTGAGGTCGAATTGTGCTTCTCACCCTAGCAGTTCTCTCACTGTCACCCAAAACAAATGACATTTTGGGCCTACTTTTCTCATGGTCGCTGCGCTCAGACCGAGCGAGCTACGGGATATCTCGTTGAACTCTGCACGGCCTAGAGATTATGTTTATGCCCTTGCCTGCTCTCTGTGTCTTTCAGCACCACACCTTTTCACTCCATCCTTGCTGTGTGTGTGTGTGTGTGTGAGAGCTTTTCTTTGACATCTGCTGGCGGAAATTACTGATTTACAGTTTAGGAGGGTTACCTAGTCACACATGTGAAGTTTTGGAAAGATGTGACTTTTTTAACCCTTCAAAACAGACAGTGTGACCCAATTAAAGGCACTTCCGGTTGGCACAGGAAGCTATAAGTAAACACATGTCTTTATTGACATAGCCACTTACAGAATCCTGAGTTTTAAGTCTTTAAGTTAAGAATTGACTGATCTACACAGGTTTGAATACAGTGATTTTCATAATGACAGGTTATGTGTTTCAAAACACTTTTAGGGTGAGCTAGCTTGATAGTTAACGTTTGCTTTAGTTTGAGCGCCAGCTCTGCAAATTCAGCAGGTGTGTGTGAAGGCTTCCAACAAAACGAATGACCTGCAGTGGATCAAACCATTGTGAGGCAAAGGGCGGGAGTCGCAATCTTTTGAAACTTAAAAACGCGCTATTAAGTGTCTATAATCAGCATAAGTGCTTTCATTGCGTTCATTGATGGGGTGATCCTGGAAATGAGTCACTAGTTCTGTGTGTAAATGGGCCCGTTTGATATTGTATAGAATGCTGTTTAAGTCTATTTTCTATTGTATACTGGGTTTCCCCAATGTAGTGTTTTTTGCTAAATGTGCAAGTGATTATATACATATATGACATTTGGAGTGTAGAGTGAAATGAAAGACAACCTCAAATCAAATCAAATCAAATTTATTTTATATAGCCCTTCGTACATCAGCTGATATCTCAAAGTGCTGTACAGAAACCCAGCCTAAAACCCCAAACAGCAAGCAATGCAGGTGAAGAAGCACGGTGGCTAGGAAAAACTCCCTAGAAAGGCCAAAACCTAGGAAGAAACCTAGAGAGGAACCAGGCTATGTGGGGTGGCCAGTCCTCTTCTGGCTGTGCCGGGTGGAGATTATAACAAAACATGGTCAAGATGTTCAAATGTTCATAAATGACCAGCATGGTCGAATAATAATAAGGCAGAATAGTTGAAACTGGAGCAGCAGCACAGTCAGGTGGACTGGGGACAGCAAGGAGTCATCATGTCAGGTATTCCTGGGGCATGGTCCTAGGGCTCAGGTCCTCCGAGAGAGAGAAAGAAAGAGAGAATTAGAGAGAGCATATGTGGGATGGCCAGTCCTCTTCTGGCTGTGCCGGGTGGAGATTATAACAGAACATGGCCAAGATGTTCAAATGTTCATAAATGATCAGCATGGTCGAATAATAATAAGGCAGAACAGTTGAAACTGGAGCAGCAGCACAGCCAGGTGGACTGGGGACAGCAAGGAGTCATCATGTCAGGTAGTCCTGGGGCATGGTCCTAGGGCTCAGGTCCTCCGAGAGAGAGAAAGAGAGAAGGAGAGAATTAGAGAACGCACACTTAGATTCACACAGGACACCGAATAGGACAGGAGAAGTACTCCAGATATAACAAACTGACCCTAGCCCCCCGACACATAAACTACTGCAGCATAAATACTGGAGGCTGAGACAGGAGGGGTCAGGAGACACTGTGGCCCACTCCGAGGACACCCCCGGACAGGGCCAAACAGGAAGGATATAACCCCACCCACTTTGCCAAAGCACAGCCCCCACACCACTAGAGGGATATCTTCAACCACCAACTTACCATCCTGAGACAAGGCTGAGTATAGCCCACAAAGACCTCCGCCACGGCACAACTTAAGGGGGGGGGGGGGGGGGGGGGGGGCGCCAACCCAGACAGGATGACCACATCAGTGACTCAACCCACTCAGGTGACGCACCTCCTCCAGGGACGGCATGAGAGAGCCCCAGTAAAGCCAGTGACTCAGCCCCTGTAATAGGGTTAGAGGCAGAGAATCCCAGTGGAAAGAGGGGAACCGGCCAGGCAGAGACAGCAAGGGTGGTTCGTTGCTCCAGAGCCTTTCCGTTCACCCTCCCACTCCTGGGCCAGACTACACTCAATCATATGACCCACTGAAGAGATGAGTCTTCAGTAGAGACTTAAAGGTTGAGACCGAGTTTGCGTCTCTGACATGGGTAGGCAGACCGTTCCATAAAAATGGAGCTCTATAGGAGAAAGCCCTGCCTCCAGCTGTTTGCTTAAAAATTCTAGGGACAATTAGGAGGCCTGCGTCTTGTGACCGTAGCGTACGTGTAGGTATGTACGGCAGGACCAAATCAGAGAGATAGATAGGAGCAAGCCCATGTAATGCTTTGTAGGTTAGCAGTAAAACCTTGAAATCAGCCCTTGCTTTGACAGGAAGCCAGTGTAGAGAGGCTAGCACTGGAGTAATATGATCAAATTTTTGGTTCTAGTCAGGATTCTAGCAGCCGTATTTAGCACTAACTGAAGTTTATTTAGTGCTTTATCCGGGTAGCCGGAAAGTAGAGCATTGCAGTAGTCTAACCTGGAAGTGACAAAAGCATGGATTAATTTTTCTGCATCATTTTTGGACAGAAAGTTCCTGATTTTTGCAATGTTTCGTAGATGGAAAAAAGCTGTCCTTGAAATGGTCTTGATATGTTCTTCAAAAGAGAGATCAGGGTCCAGAGTAACGCCGAGGTCCTTCACAGTTTTATTTGAGACGACTGTACAACCATTAAGATTAATTGTCAGATTCAACAGAAGATCTCTTTGTTTCTTGGGACCTAGAACAAGCATCTCTGTTTTGTCCAAGTTTAAAAGTAGAAAGTTTGCAGCCATCCACTTCCTTATGTCTGAAACACATTCTTCTAGCAAGGGCAATTTTGGGGCTTCACCATGTTTAATTGAAATGTACAGCTGTGTGTCATCTGCATAGCAGTGAAAGTTAACATTATGTTTTCGAATAACATCCCCAAGAGGTAAAATATATAGTGAAAACAAAAGTGGTCCTAAAACAGAACCTTGAGGAACACCGAAATTTACAGTTGATTTGTCAGAGGACAGACCATTCACAGAGACAAACTGATATCTTTCCGACAGATAAGATCTAAACCAGGCCAGAACTTGTCCGTGTAGACCAATTTGGGGTTCCAATCTCTCCAAAAGAATGTGGTGATCGATGGTATCAAAAGCAGCACTAAGGTCTAGGAGCACGAGGACAGATGCAGAGCCTCGGTCCGATGCCATTAAAATGTCATTTACCACCTTCACAAGTGCCGTCTCAGTGCTATGATGGGGTCTAAAACCAGACTGAAGCATTTCGTATACATTGTTTGTCTTCAGGAAGGCAGTGAGTTGTTGCGCAACAGCCTTTTCTAAAATTTTTGAGAGGAATGGAAGATTCGATATAGGCCGATAGTTTTTTATATTTTCTGGGTCAAGGTTTGGCTTTTTCAAGAGAGGCTTTATTACTGCCACTTTTAATGAGTTTGGTACACATCCGGTGGATAGAGAGCCGTTTATTATGTTCAACATAGTAGGGCCAAGCACAGGAAGCAGCTCTTTCAGTAGTTTAGTTGGAATAGGGTCCAGTATGCAGCTTGAAGGTTTAGAGGCCATGATTATTTTCATCATTGTGTCAAGAGATATAGTACTAAAACACTTGAGTGTCTCTCTTGATCCTAGGTCCTGGCAGAGTTGTGCAGACTCAGGACAACTGAGCTTTGAAGGAATACGCAGATTTAAGGAAGAGTCCGTAATTTGCTTTCTAATAATCATAATCTTTCCTCAAAGAAGTTCATGAATTTATCACTGCTAAAGTGAAAGTCATCCTCTCTTGGGGAATGCTGCTTTTTAGTTAGCTTTGCGACAGTATCAAAAAGGAATTTCGGATTGTTCTTATTTTCCTCAATTAAGTTAGAAAAATAGGATGATCGAGCAGCAGTAAGGGCTCTTCGGTACTGCACAGTACTGTCTTTCCAAGCTAGTCGGAAGACTTCCAGTTTGGTGTGGCGCCATTTCCGTTCCAATTTTCTGGAAGCTTGCTTCAGAGCTCGGGTATTTTCTGTGTACCAGGGAGCTAGTTTCTTATGAGAAATGTTTTTAGTTTTTAGGGGTGCAACTGCATCTAGGGTATTGCGCAAGGTTAAGTTGAGTTCCTCAGTTAGGTGGTTAACTGATTTTTGTCCTCTGGCGTCCTTGGGTAGGCAGAAGGAGTCTGGAAGGACATCAAGGAATCTTTGTGTTGTCTGTGAATTTATAGCACGACTTTTGATGATCCTTGGTTGGGGTCTGAGCAGATTATTTGTTGCAATTGCAAACGTAATAAAATGGTGGTCCGATAGTCCAGGATTATGAGGAAAAACATTAAGATCCACAACATTTATTCCATGGGACAAAACTAGGTCCAGAGACATGTTGGACAAAACCCACTGAGTCGATGATGGCTCCGAAAGCCTTTTGGAGTGGGTCTGTGGACTTTTCCATGTGAATATTAAAGTCACCAAAGATTAGAATATTATCCGCTATGACTACAAGGTCCGATAGGAATTCAGGGAACTCAGTGAGGAACGCTGTATATGGCCCAGGAGGCCTGTAAACAGTAGCTATAAAAAGTGATTGAGTAGGCTGCATAGATTTCATGACTAGAAGCTCAAAAGACGAAAACGTCATTTTTTTTTTGTAAATTGAAATTTGCTATCGTAAATGTTAGCAACACCTCCGCCTTTGCGGGATGCACGGGGGATATGGTCACTAGTGTAGCCAGGAGGTGAGGCCTCATTTAACACAGTAAATTCATCAGGCTTAAGCCATGTTTCAGTCAGCCCAATCACATCAAGATTATGATCAGTGATTAGTTCATTGACTATAATTGCCTTTGAAGTAAGGGATCTAACATTAAGTAGCCCTATTTTGAGATGTGAGGTATCATGATCTCTTTCAATAATGACAGGAATGGAGGTGGTCTTTATCCTAGTGAGATTTCTAAGGCGAACACCGCCATGTTTAGTTTTGCCCAACCTAGGTCGAGGCACAGACACGGTCTCAATGGTGATAGCTGAGCTGACTACACTGACTGTGCTAGTGGCAGACTCCACTATGCTGGCAGGCTGGCTAACAGCCTGCTGCCTGGCCTGCACCCTATTTCATTGTGGAGCTAGAGGAGTTAGAGCCCTGTCTATGTTGGTAGATAAAATGAGAGCACCCCTCCAGCTAGGATGGAGTCCGTCACTCCTCAGCAGGTCAGGCTTGGTCCTGTTTGTGGGCGAGTCCCAGAAAGAGGGCCAATTATCTACAAATTCTATCTTTTGGGAGGGGCAGAAAACAGTTTTCAACCAGCGATTGAGTTGTGAGACTCTGCTGTAGAGCTCATCACTCCCCCTAACTGGGAGGGGGCCAGAGACAATTACTCGATGCCGACACATCTTTCTAGCTGATTTACACGCAGAAGCTATGTTGCGCTTGGTGATCTCTGACTGTTTCATCCTAACATCGTTGGTGCCGACGTGGATAACAATATCTCTATACTCTCTACACTCGCCAGTTTTAGCTTTAGCCAGCACCATCTTCAGATTAGCCTTAACGTCGGTAGCCCTGCCCCCCGGTAAACAGTGTATGATCGCTGGATGATTCTCAAGTCTAATACTGCGGGTAATGGAGTCGCCAATGACTAGAGTTTTCAATTTGTCAGAGCTAATGGTGGGAAGCTTCGGCGTCTCAGACCCCGTAACGGGAGGAGTAGAGACCAGAGAAGACTCGGCCTCTGACTCCGACCCGCTGCTTAATGGGGAAAAACCGGTTGAAAGTTTCTGTCGGCTGAATGAGCGACACCGGTTGAGCGTTCCTACAGCATTTCCTTCCAGAAACCGTGAGAAAGTTGTCCGGCTGCGGGGGACTGTGCCAGGGGATTTATACTACTATCTGTACTTACTGGTGGCACAGACGCGGTCTCATCCTTTCCTACACTGAAATTACCCTTGCCTAGCGATTGCGTCTGAAGCTGGGCTTGTAGCACAGCTATCCTCGCCGTAAGGCGAGTACAGCGACTACAATTAGAAGGCATCATGTTAATGTTACTACTTAGCTTCGGCTGTTGGAGGTCCTGACGAATCGTGTCCAGATAAAGCGTCCGGAGTGAAAAAGTTGAGTAGGAAAAAACAAAAATATAAACGGTAATTAAAAAGTAAAAACCGTAAATTTGTCAGGTAGCAAAACAGGTTGGCAACAAAACGCACAGCAACTCAAAAACAAGTCTGCAAGTCGTGACCGGAAATGACGTTGTCCTCCCCTCTCCAAAAGTTGGGTCTGTGCTGTTGTGAGTTGAAAAGACTTGGATAAATTCATGATGAGAGGGGGTCAACTACCCCCTCTGCTGGGTAATCTAAGAAAGCAACTGGGGGAGGAAAGGGGGAGTGTACAGGGGGTTGGGGGGAAAAGAAGGGTGTGGTGTGGGTCCAAATTGTGGGTAGAGCCTATTCTAAATTTAGCTGCTCACACCAATTCTTAAAAATGAGGTCTGCTGTGGTTGTTGTTCAGTGTATCAGGTCTGTTGTGTGGAATTCATCATGTGGTATCTCCAAGAGAAATGGGCCATGTGTGGTGATGTAACCGTTAATGACTTTGAGGTTCCGTTTTCGATCTGGTGAAAGGAGGTGTGAGTGGTTAATAATGGGGATGTAAATAATTGCATTAGGGAAAAAGTGACTCTTGCTTCCTTGTGCATTGATGCATTCTGTTTGATGTTTTGTATGGGTCATTATCCATATTGTTTATGCCCACCGAGAGAACCACTATGCATGCTGGTGTCTAAATGAACCTCTGTTTTCTCCAGGACCTTTTTGAAATGGTAAAATGTTGCTCCAGGGTAACTCTCCACTTGTATGGGTTATGGGTTATGAAATGGAGGGATTCTATTAACATTTGAGTCTCCCAAGACTAGTATTGGTTTATTTCCCTTCAAATTCCAATCTGCCACCTTGCCATTTGGTGTAATACTTAAAGGCCCGTAGATGTCCTCCTAGGATCATAAATTAAACTGAGGTAAGCTCCAAGTTGCCTCTTTTTCTGGGTGGCAGTGCAGAAGTCGATGTGGTGAGAGATTCATTCAACCATAGTGTTGTTAAATATGAACATAAACGCCATATTGTGCATTTAAATGGTTTCATTGTTTTGTTAAAGGAAAGGAAAAACCTAAAAGAGGAAGTGCCAAACTAAAACCAAACAAACCATAAATATATAGAGTAGAAATAAATTATGAATAAAACCATGTTCTTCTCCATCCATTTTCCTGTCTGTTAAAACCCATTTTCTAATACAGGCCATTTGGTGTTATTGTCTGTAGGTTCTGGATCCACTCCCGTGCTGCCCACAGGTCCAGAGGCCCACAGGTCCAGCCTATATGTGACTGTAACCCTGATATGGTAAGGTGAGTGATGGGGTGCTCCTGGAAGTGGGTTATGAGTAAATTGTAGGTTGATGTGGGCACTTGGCCAATGCAAGTTCAAAACAGACAGTGTGACCCAATTAAAGGCACTTCCGGTTGGCACAGGAAGCTATACGTAAACACATATCTTGCTTGGGGTATTCTCTTACAGAATCCTGAGTTTAAAGTCTTTATGTTAAAAATTGACTGATCTAGACAGGGTTGAATGCAGTCATTTTCACATTTGCAGGTTATGTACATCAAAATACCTTTTGGGTGAATTTAACCACTTCCGGATGCTCCAGGATGCTTAGATTCGACACAGGTAGACCTCATAGTGGTCTGATGGACTGTCATAGAAGACAGGTTCATAAGGCATTCATAACCCACATAGGCTTCAGGTTGAATTTAGAGGTGCAGGCAATGTATTCCTATGGGGAGAGAAGTCAATGCAAACTGTTTGAAGTAAACACCTTCTTTTAACTGCTAAGGGTTAATGCCACACGGCCAAGGTTAGGCTTGCACGGATCGGGAGGATCCTCAGGAACGTACCTGAGGTCGAATTGTGCTTCTCACCCTAGCAGTTCTCTCACTGTCACCCAAAACAAATGACATTTTGGGCCTACTTTTCTCATGGTCGCTGCGCTCAGACCGAGCGAGCTACGGGATATCTCGTTGAACTCTGCACGGCCTAGAGATTATGTTTATGCCCTTGCCTGCTCTCTGTGTCTTTCAGCACCACACCTTTTCACTCCATCCTTGCTGTGTGTGTGTGTGTGTGTGTGTGAGAGCTTTTCTTTGACATCTGCTGGCGGAAATTACTGATTTACAGTTTAGGAGGGTTACCTAGTCACACATGTGAAGTTTTGGAAAGATGTGACTTTTTTAACCCTTCAAAACAGACAGTGTGACCCAATTAAAGGCACTTCCGGTTGGCACAGGAAGCTATAAGTAAACACATGTCTTTATTGACATAGCCACTTACAGAATCCTGAGTTTTAAGTCTTTAAGTTAAGAATTGACTGATCTACACAGGTTTGAATACAGTGATTTTCATAATGACAGGTTATGTGTTTCAAAACACTTTTAGGGTGAGCTAGCTTGATAGTTAACGTTTGCTTTAGTTTGCGCGCCAGCTCTGCAAATTCAGCAGGTGTGTGTGAAGGCTTCCAACAAAACGAATGACCTGCAGTGGATCAAACCATTGTGAGGCAAAGGGCGGGAGTCGCAATCTTTTGAAACTTAAAAACGCGCTATTAAGTGTCTATAATCAGCATAAGTGCTTTCATTGCGTTCATTCATATTATTGAAATTACATAGATATGTTTACAGTGATATATTGGGGGGGGAAATCATATTTTTCCCAGGATAGGGGGGTCGTGTCCCCCCCTGGGATTTCTGCCTATGCACGTGATATCTCCTCACTCACGTGGTTGATTGAAGAACTGATTTGTGTTGATGGCAATTACCATATAAATTCAAAGATGAAGAAGGAGGGATGACTAGAAACGATTCAGTTGACCGTTTTATGTGTGGATTAATTGTCGGAGTAGAGGAATTTGTGTAATTCAGGTAAAAAAATAACGCAATGTTTATACCACAGGACAAATTAGCTAGCGGGTTAACTCGCTAAATTGCCATACATGTTTCATGCTTTTTGGCCTGTCCCCAATTTAATGCCATTGGTCACATATTTTGTTTTGATATTTTAACCTGCGTGTCTTTATCGCGTCTGCAAGCACGCAGCTGGTATGTTTATAATGAACTTTATCTGTCGAAAATGGAAATTGTGAGGTTTGAGGTCTTGTGGTGGCTTACTACTTTGTCCCGCTCCGGGATGGTCTAGCAACCATCGCGTTTTTGTCCATTTGGGATCCTGTGTATGCGGTAGATTTTTGCCGTGTTTGCGTCCACTTGGGAAATGGGAGATACGGGTCCGGAAACCTTTTTTTTTTTTTTTTTTTCTAGTGATTTGTTGACCGCTCGGTGTAATTGTAGGTCTCTTACGGTCCACTGCTTTTTGCCGCCCACTGGTCCACCCAGAACACGACTGTAATCCTGATATATTGAGGTAAGTGATGGGGTGATCCTGGAAATGAGTCACTAGTTCTGTGTGTAAATGGGCCCGTTTGATATTGTATAGAATGCTGGTCTGGTCTGGTCTGGTATGGTCTGGTTCGGTCTGGTCTGGTTCGGTTCGGTCTGGTCTGGTTCGGTCTGGTCTGGTTCGGTCTGGTCTGGTCTGGTTCGTTCTGGTTCGGTCTGGTTCGGTCTGGTCTGGTTCGGTCTGGTCTGGTCTGGTTCGTTCTGGTTCGCTCTGGTTCGCTCTGGTCCGGTCTGGTCTGGTCTGGTCTGGTTTGGTCTGGTTCGGTCTGGTCTGGTCTGGTTCGGTCTGGTCTGGTTCGGTCTGGTCTGGTCTGGTCTGGTTCGGTCTAGTCTGATCTGGTTCGGTCTGGTCTGGTCCGGTCTGGTCTGGTTCGGTTCGGTCTAGTCTGGTCTGGTCTGGTTCGGTCTGGTTCGGTCTGGTTCGGTCTGGTCTGGTCTGGTTCGGTCTAGTCTGGTCTGGTTCGGTCTGGTTCGGTCTGGTTCGGTCTGGTCTGGTTCGGTCTGGTCTGGTTCAGTCTGGTCTGTTTCAGTCTGGTTCGGTCTGGTCTGGTTCGGTCTGGTCTGGTCTGGTTCGGTCTGGTCTGGTTCGGTCTGGTCCGGTCTGGTTCGGTCTGGTCTGGTTCGGTCTGGTCTCGTCTGGTTCGGTATGGTCTGGTCTGGTTCGTTCTGGTCTGGTCTGGTTCGGTCTGGTTCGGTCTGGTCTGGTTCGGTCTGGCCTGTTCTGGTCTGGTTCGTTCTGGTTCGCTCTGGTTCGGTCTGGTCCGGTCTGGTTCGGTCTGGTCTGGTTCGGTCTGGTTCGGTTCGGTCTGGTCTGGTCTGGTTCGGTCTGTTCTGGTCTGGTCTGGTTCGCTCTGGTCTGGTCTGGTTCGGTCTGGTCTGGTTTGGTCCGGTCTGGTTCGGTCTGGTCTGGTCTGGTTCGTTCTGGTTCGCTCTGGTTCGGTCTGGTCTGGTCTGGTTCGGTCTGGTCTGGTTCGGTCTGGTCTGGTTCGGTCTGGTCTGGTCCGGTCTGGTCTGGTCTGGTTCGTTCTGGTTCGGTTTGGTTCGGTCTGGTCTGGTTCGGTCTGGTCTGGTTCGTTCTGGTTCGCTCTGGTTCGGTCTGGTCTGGTTCGGGTCTGGTTCGGGTCTGGTTCGGGTCTGGTTCGGTCTGGTTCGCTCTGGTCTGGTTCGGTCTGGTCTGGTTCGGTCTGGTATGGTCTGGTCTGGTTCGTTCTGGTTCGCTCCGGTTCGGTCTGGTCCGGTCTGGTTCGGTCTGGTCTGGTTCGGTCTGGTTTGGTCTGGTCCGCTCTGGTTCGGTCTGGTCTGATCTGGTCTGGTTCGGTCTGGTTCGGTCTGGTACGGTCTGGTCTGGTCTGGTTCGGTCTGGTCTGGTCCTGTCTGGTCTGGTTCGGTCTGGTCTGGTTCGGTCTGGTTCGGTCTGGTCTGGTCCTGTCTGGTCTGGTTCGGTCTGGTCTGGTTCGGTCTGGTTCGGTCTGGTCTGATCTGGTCTGGTTCGGTCTGGTTCGGTCTGGTACGGTCTGGTCTGGTTCGGTCTGGTCTGGTCCTGTCTGGTCTGGTTCGGTCTGGTCTGGTTCGGTCTGGTTCGGTCTGGTCTGGTCTGGTCTGGTCCGGTCTGGTCCGGTTTGGTCCGGTCTGGTTCGGTCTGGTCTGGTTCGGTATGGTCTGGTCTGGTCTGGTTCGGTCTGGTCTGGTTCGGTCTGGTTCGGTCTTGTCTGGTCTGGTCTGGTTCGGTCTGGTCTGGTTCGGTCTGGTCTGGTCCGGTCTGGTCTGGTCCGGTCTGGTCCGTTGGTTCGGTCTGGTCTGGTCTGGTCTGGTCTGGTTCGGTCTGGTTCGGTCTGGTCTGGTTCGGTCTGGTCTGGTCTGGTTCGGTCTGGTCTGGTCTGGTTCGGTCTGGTCTGGTTCGATCTGGTCTGGTTCGGTCTGGTTCGATCTGGTCCGGTTCGGTCTGGTCTGGTCCTGGTTCGGTCTGGTCTGGTTCGGTCTGGTCTGGTCTGGTTCGGTCTGTTCTGGTCTGGTCTGGTTCGGTCTGGTC